>NW_012150897.1:107641-134938 GCF_000956105.1 Propithecus coquereli
GGGGTCTCGCTCTTGCTCAGGCTGGTCTCAAACTCCTGAGCTCAAATGATCCACGCGCCTTGGCCTCCCAGAGTGCTAGGATTACAGGCATGAGCCACTGTGCCTGGCCCTACCAGACATTTTTATATTCATTGTCCAGCTTGTCTGCAAGAATACCATATGACTCATATTTTCTACTTTGACAGTCTGTAATTTGTCTTGGCCTGTTGTCCCCCTTTTAATTAAGGTCTTTTTGCTCTTTCATCATATATAAATAAGTACACTCTGTTATGACTTACCCTAATACCAATTTTTACTTGAGCGTGCATCCTTATTGTTGCTCTTTCATTGTCCTGTACTCTCCCTACAAGTGACCACTTAAATTCATATTTGCTCATTAATGGTAGGAATAAATATCAGCTTAGGTCGTGAAAGCTTCCAGCATAGCCATGCTCAAGCATTTACATATAAAGTATGTAATATTTTATAATAAATTACCTTCCTGTTGTTTTTTCTTTGCATTAAACCTTGGGCATAGATACTATATTGAATTTTAAAAATTCATATGTGTAAGAGCTTGTATATGATCTATGACTTTTGTTTTAGGAGAGCAATGGGGCCGTTACAAAATACTTGTCTTAATAAGGAAAGATTTGATCTGATAGAGTTTGAGACTGTCACCATAACCAAGGGTGCTCTAGCATTTCATGTATGGTAGCCACAGATGCTGAATATCTTGTCATGCATGGGACACTTCTGCACATTAAAGAATAATTCTGTATCCCACACAGATGTTTAAAATTTCATGGACTTTCATGTAGGCCCTATGGTTTCTCTGAAAGAATATCACACTCCCTTATTCTCTCCTCTGACAATCTATTTTGTTCTTTTTCTTATCATATACAAATAAGTTTGATCTGTTATGATTCAATCTATCATTTGATTTTATTCTTCTCCCTACTGGTACACTTACCTTTTCATTTTTCCTATTCTTCAGTGTACAGAATAGCTTTTGATTTTTGTCATTAAAATTCAAACTTACATAAGTAAGTTTAAACATCTGAGAGTACCTCATCATGCTTTCCAGCAGACATGCAAAGGCATTAGTGTATTTTGAAACACATTTTATGATAATTTCGTTTATTTGTACTTTATATTAATAAACTTTTAAACTATGTTTTTGAAATAAAAAAATATACATAATTATTTTTAAAATATTTAAACATTTGGATAATATGAACCAAAAGTTTCCAGGAATCTCAAGTGAAGAATACTTTGGATCCTTAAGTGATAGAAACAACTTCTTTACGTTTCTGAATGCAAAGAATGTAAAAAACCAACTTTTATAAACTATTTAATAAGTTATAAAAGTTGTGTTTCTAGATCTGGAGCTTCTTGTCCATCTTGGGTCACCTGAGGCCCACTCCTCAGCTCTGTCTCACTGATACAAAAAGGTCATGTCTACACACCACTTATAATTCAGTTTGTGGCAGCCCCAGACTGAACAGGAAATTCTGCTATCTGCAGCATCAGGCCCCCCTGCTAAGAGGAAATCAATTTCCTGCGTGCCTAGTTGTCCTGATTCCAAAATTCCTTTCCTTTCTACTCATTAAACACAACTACTTTATGCAGGTGTCACTTTGGAAAATGATTACATAAGATATAAATTATTTTTATAAATACAGTCTTTTAAATGATTTTGAAAGTATTCCATGCTCCTTGCAGAAAATGTAAGAAGTTGAGAGATACCAATAAATAACAGATATAACTTAATCTCTCACTCAATTAACATTTTGGCATCATTTCTAGGCTTACAGATCTATCAATATTTATTGTTTTTATAGAGGGATTATCTGAAGATTTTTTCTATCACTATTTAGTTGTTAATATTCATATGTTCATGATGTTCCAGGCACTGTTCTAGATGTTGGGAAGACAGCTGGGGTAAGACAGTCAAGGTCATTGCTATCATGAGGTTTAATCTTGAGTTAAGGAGCAATCAACAAGTAATCAAATAAATATAATTACAGGTGGGATTATGAGAAAAACAAAACATAAAATGAGGCAATACTGTAAACAGCTATGAGTAGCAGTAGGCAGGAAGCAGGGGCCAGGACAGGTTAAAGGAGGGAAAATAGGCCTCTGTGTGGGGTTGACATTTGATATTTGATCTGAGACCTGGATAGAAAACAGCTGGTACAGAAGGCCTGGTGTGGGAGCAAGTGGATTTGGTACGTTTGAAGGCCAGAAGAAAGCCCTATTTGGCTGGATTGTAGTGAATAAAATGGAGAAAAGTATGAAATAAGGTTGAGGATATAGGCAGGGGTGAGATTATGTAGGGTCTTATAGGCCTGGAGGGAAATCTGATTTTATTTTAGTTGTGATGATAAGCTATAGGGAAGTGACATAGTCTGATTTCTGTTTGAAGATGTTCGTTATGATTGCTCTGTAGGAGTGGATTGTAGGATACCAAGAGAAGTGTATTAGTAAGAACACGCTAACTCTTGTAACAAGGAGCCCCCAAATCACAGTGGCTTAATACAACAAAGCAACTCCCTTCACAGCCTGGCACAATTTGGGGGGCAGGCTTTACACTGTCTTTTAGGGACTCGAGCTCCTTTCATCATGTGATGCTACTGTCTTTATTAGACACATGGCTTCCAAGAAGGAGAAGGGGAAAAAGTGAGTGGTGGATCAGTGGAAGTGGACAGCAAATGACCACATACCACCAACCAGAATTCAGTTATGTGGCTCAAACTTTAAGGAAATTGGAAAATAGAGTCTTCCTTCTCTCTGCCGCACGGAAAACAAGCTAGGAGGCTGTTGCAGTAGTCCACACGAGAGGCTCTCATGGTTTGGGTTCTTTGTTCACTGAACAAACTAAACACACATACACACACAATTTGAGATAGCAACTAAGTGTCATGAAATAAAAGAGAATAAAGGAAAATAGAGCCATAGTAGGATGAAATATCTTGTCTGTGTCAATATAATTATATCCCATATATCTGTATCTGTATCTATCTACCACCTACCCATACATATAAAAGTTTAATATCATTTTATGGGAATAATCTCTTTACTACAGACTTCTCTAGTGTACGGTCACAGACTTATGGTTTGACTTATGATTTTTGACTTTACAATGGTGCAAAAGCAAAACACATTCAGTAGAAACTGTACTTTGAATTTTCCAGAACTAGTGATACATTGTATGATACTCTCTCATGATGCTGCGTGGGGTCAGTGACCGCCGCTTCCAGTCAGGACACGATCACGAGGGTAAACTGCTGATGCTCTACAGGGTACTGTGTTGCAGGATGATTTTGCCCAAGTAGGCTAATGTACGTGTTCTGAGCACAGGTAAGGTGGGCTAGTTTCAGCTATGATGTTAGGTTAGGTGTATTAAATGCATTTTCAACTTAATGATATTTTCCACTTACCGTGGGTTTATTGGGCTGTAACCCCTTTTGTTAGTCAAGGAGCATCTGCATATGTATTAGTCAATAGATGCTCATTTGTACTGGAAAAATAGCTCTAGAAATCCATTTCTACTTAGAACATGGCTGTCTAAATATCATCTTGTGGAAAGAACAATAATTAGTTTTGCCTTTTTTCCTATTTTCTTCCATGTTTTAAAAGAATTCTTTTGTCCAGGATGCTGAGCCTCTGGGGCATTCAGATCCTTGTCCAGGGAAATGTCTCTGTAGCTTTTCTCCTGGGCCCCATTTTCAGACTCATGACAAGAAGAGCTCCCCCAATGCCCTGCCTTCTCTAGTGGCATTTCTTACACCACAAGGATAGTGTTCTTTGTGTGTGGGGGTGTGTGTATATGTTTATGGAGAGGGCTAGCAATGCATTTATTATTTATTATTACAATAGAATTACATGTTATTGATCAATGCTTAAAAATTTCATTGAAATTTAATAAACAGTTTTAATGAATATTTATGTATTGATAAGGTTTTATACATATTCTTCCCCAATCTCTGGTTTCTGTTCACTGGCTTTTTAATACACAGTCATACATTGCTTAATAACAGTGTTGGGCAATTTCATAGTTGTGCAAACATCATAACCTGCACACCCAGGCTATATGGTATAGCCTATTGCTCCTGGTTACAAACCTGTACAGCATGTTACTGTACTGAATTCTGTAGGCAACTGTTGTTACACAATGGTAAGTATTTGTGTATCTAAACATATCTAAACACAGAAAAGGCACAGTAAAAATACATATTGTAATTAAATGGGACTGCTGTCATATACGTGAGCCCGCATTGACCCAAATGTCATTATGCAGTGCATGACTATATGTGGCTTTATTTCTAAATATCATTTTGGCAGCTCTAAGATTCTCAGTTTTAATATGTACAAAAGATAATTGAAAGAAGGGGGCTATTGAAGTTTGGAAGCGATAAAGGAAGTGTCCGGCAGAGCAAATGTAAGGTTTTTGTAATGAAGCCTTAGAAGTGATAAAAATGCTAAAAGAAAGGATCAGAGTTCCAGGCCTCAAAGCTGTGATCCTGCAGCTGCCAGAAGAGAGGGTGCCATGCTATGTTCTGAGGGTCTTCCCTGAGAACAAGGGACAGGCAAAGTCAACTATTTTAAATCATCAAATCAAAAAGTATTGAATTTTGGATGAGGAAGTAGGAGTAGAAAGAAGGGGACATTATTTTTAATGAACCCAAATTAATTGCAAACTTTAAAATGTAGCAAAAGGAAATTCTGATAATTTCTAGATGTACAAAGAATGACAAATGGAAGTTTATTGTACAGTCTCCATCATTCCTATTTTACGATGTGTGCAAAGTTATGTGGTTGGATAGTGGTATTGTTTTATTATGGAGAATAGAAAAAAAATGTGATAGCTTTCATAATTTTATTCGTGATCTCATTCCCCACCTTTATATCCCCCAAACATCTTTCATTTTTTAACTGCCAATTTATTTTTTTAACCACAGAAGTTTTCAGGACCCTAACTTTTAAGTTTTGAATAAGTGATTATCTATAGGGTTTATTAAAGTGGTCACAATATTTCAAATGGATCATATTCTAAAAATTCAGCTAAAAGCCAGATAGAGGTTTGGAATTAAGAAGCATGGCTATATGTAAGATGAAAGCCTTAAATTGCTCATACAGTATCCAATGAATAAAGAACGTTAATTTTTTAAAACTTGTAACCAGAAGGAAATGGAAGAAGAGACAATTGGTTTCTTTTCCTAATTCTCTCATAGGCCCCTAGAAAATTTTGAAACTATAGTTTATTCAACTGTCCTCCTACTTTTCTTCTGCTCCTCCTCTCTTGTCTCCTAATAGTGCTCTCCTCAGGCACCCTGATCATAATACGTTGCTGTTGCCTATGTTTCTCACCAGGGCATTCTGTTGAGGGATGCTTCACTGCACCAAAAGGAGCCAAAAATGGTGGTCCAGAATTGCCTTCCTCCTTTCCTATTCCCCTTCCTCCATCCTTGACAAAACTCACTTTACATTTGCAACTCAGTGTGAGTGGATAAAAAAGGCTCAACTCTTTTGGTGGTGTTTGCATTTTAAAAAGAAGATGTTTGATAACTCAAATGCATACATATTTAGTGGAAGTTTATTTATTTATTTATTTTTTTGGTGGAGAGATGGGATCTTGCTATATTACCCAGGCTGATCTTGAACTCCTGGACTCAAGCAATCCTCCCATCTTGGCATCCCAAAGTGCTGGGATTACAGGCATGAGCCACTGCACCTGCCTGTATTTAGTGGAAGTTTAGATCAATAAATGAAATGAGAGAATACACATAAAGCATTGAGTATAGTGCTAGGAACTTCCTAAATGTTATTATAATTCACCTGATTGTTAATATAACAGTGAAAATTTTAAAAATTGCAGTGTGGGTAAGATATTTTATGATGCATAGGGGGTGTCATATTTTAGACCTCATGAGTAACATAGAATCAGGATGGAAAAAGTGACTGCTGGAGAAGGCAAGGCTCAGGTAATTTGAATATAGTAGTGGCATATTTCTTAATAAAGTAGCACTCAATCTTTTTATTTTCCTTGAATAAATAGAGTTCTGTATTACACAACTATTTTCATGTTTCTGACAAAATGTTTATTTTTCCGTTACTTTGATACATCATGCTAGATCATTAGTTGGTGGTTCCAGAGCCCTGATATTCTTAGACATTTTGTTTTTTACCTTGAAGTTTACTATAACCTTTTAAACTTCTTCCCCTCCTTGTTGTAACCCATACAAGTTTAAATTCTATACTCTTTGGCAATCTTTGACAGACTTACATGGAGGTGGAAGGAGTCATTTATATGAGTTATATGTAAGTTGAAAATGTCTTAGATATTTTGCTTTGAAGATTTTGTTTTTTTTTTTGTTGTTATGCATATTTAAAATTCTCTGCTTTCTTCACATCCTTGCCAGCATCTGCTATTCCCTGTCTTTTTGATAAAAACAATTCTAACTAGGGTGAGATGCTATCTCATTGTGGTTTTGATTTGCATTTCTCTGATGATTAGTGATATTAAGTATTTTTCCTATACCCTTGTACATTGTTGGTGGGAATGTAAATTAGTACAGCCACTATGGAAAATAGTATGGAGGTTCCTCAAAGAACTAAAACTTCAACTACCATATGATCTAGCAATTCCACTACTTGGTATATATCCAAAAGAAAGAAAATCAATATATTGAAGAGATATCTGCATTTTCATGTTTATTGTGGCACTATACACAATAGCTCAAATACAGAATCTATTTAAGTGTCCATGAGTGAATTAATGGATAAAGAAAATGTGGTATATATACATAATAGACTATTATTCAGTCATAAAAAGAATGAAATCCTGTCATTTGCAGCAACATAGATGGAACTAGGGTCATTATGTTAAGTGAAGTAAGCCAGGCACAGAAAAACAAATATTGTATGTTCTTATTCATATGTGGGAGCTATAAAGGTGGATCTCGTGAAGATAGAGGGTAGATTGTGATTCCCAGAGGCTGAGAATGGTAGTGGAAAGGATAAATAGATGTTGATTAATGGATAGAAATATACACTTAGACGGAAGAAATAAGGCCTGGTGTTTGATAGATCAGTAGGGTGACTAGAGTTAACATTAATAGATTGAATTATTCTCTGCTAGCTACATTGAAATATACAAATGTCCCCAGTGTAAAGAAAAGATAAATATTTAAGGTGACAGAGATCCCAATTACCCTGAGTTGATTATATAAATGCATCAAATTATCGCATGTACTGTGAAAATATATACATCTAATATGTATCAATAAAAAACTGAAGAAAGTAATAAAATAAAAAAATAAAATCTATGAATACCGAGAAAGAGTGTAACATGTAAACTGAGACTTAATTTACGAAAAAAAAATGAATCGGAGAAAAGCAGTGTTGCTCATATTTTCGCACTATACGCTATATAGGAAGGGCTGCTTCTTTTTTTTGGTCATGATTCTACCTTTGATTTCTTTAGAGGATACTCCAATGTCTCTGGATAAGTTGAATTTTCTTTATAAGTTTCTTTTATGGATCTTAAGATCCTTTAAATGTATTATCAATAAGTAGCACAATGCAATATTAATGTGTCCTCTGCATTATACAAGTCAGAGTGCACTTGTATTTTCAGTTTTATAGAAAACAATTTTAATTTTTCTACTTCACTTATCCCCTCTCGATCGTCCATTGGAAGTTTGGCTAGTCTATTAAGCTTCATTTACTTTTCTATTATAAATTTCACATTTCTTCAAAAACTTTCCTCCATAGTACATCATTTCTCATGTTATTCCTCTTTCTACAGACACTCATCAATATTTGAAAGCTGCAATGTTATGAATTCTGGCTGTCTGAGCTCTCCAACTTAGATATCATATCTAGTCCTTTTCTAGTTATAATTATGTCTGACCCTTCTGACTCTTTCACAGTCTGTGTGAGGAGAAATCTTAAATTAGTTTCACAAAAACCACTTTACTTTGTTTATTTCTCATTAATAGAGATACCTTTAAGTTGCATAATCATTTTTTTGTGAATTTTTTTTGAGACCAAGCTTCACTCTGTCACCCTGAGTAGCGTGCAGTGGTGCCATCATAGCTCACTGCAACGTCAAACTCCTGGGCTCAAGTGATCCTTCTGCCTCTGCATCTAGAATAGCTGGGACTACAGGAGCACCACGACACTTGGCTAATTTTTCTATTTTTCGTGAACTTTCAAGAAGAATACTTTCTAGAATGCTGGGGGATCTTAGATAGCTTTATAGAGAGATTTATAAAGAATATCTGGAAGATAGTCTGGTTAAATTTAGAATGTTTAGCAGATTACTACCGTGTTTTTATTCTTTGGTGTTGATGGTGATGAGAGAATCCTAGTTTTTTTTTTTTTTTTTGGTATTGTACAAGCTACATTAATTTCTGAACAGCAATCATTTTCTCCTGAAAGGTTTTTAAATAGTTATCAATATATGTTCATTATAATAAAAGTAGAAAGCAGAGAAGAGCAAACTAAGAAAAGGAAAATTAAATTTCCTTTTCAATAAGTGATAGTTCTTAAGATTTTGTAGTGTAATCTTCCAAAATTTTATAAGCATAACTCCATTGTGCTTCAAGGTGTCAAAAAAGAAGTCTTACCATGGACTGAGGACTTTGGTCTTGATGTGATCTGAAGTGAAACAGAATTCCTAGAAATGGTGAGCTATATAGAGAGGATGAGTTGTGTGCCCATAGGCCTGGCTATGCAGGTGTGAGTGAAATGCTTTGAGGCTGGCAGGCAGGAAAGCCTATATTGATAATAATATCACTGAAAAATTGTTGGGGTTATGTGTTGAGTTAAAATGTTTGTTCTGTCTCACTCTGTTTAAAAGAACATACTCACTAACCTCCTCTATTCAGTATAAATGGTCCTATGAATTCCTCATATTAATATTGAAATTCCTTAGTTCTGAAGAGCACTTTGTTCACAGACAACATTCTGTGTTGAAGTTTAAATTGGTTTTTATCATTTGCTTAGATTCTACGGATTAGGAAAATTATGCAAGTTCATAAAAGATGAAGATTCTGTCTCTCTCCATTAAAGATGGATTATACAGAGAGCAGAGGAAATGAACACGATCAAGCATAACTCATGCCTGTAAATCCTTTTTCTGTAAGAGGATAAATAACAATAGTCATGTGCCACATGAAGTTTTGGTCAATGACAGACCACATATACAACGGTAGTCCCGTAAGATTATAATACCGTATTTTTACAGCACCTTTTGTATATTTAGATATGTTTAGATACACAAATACTTACTATTGTGTTACAATTGCCTACAGTATTCAGTATAGTAACATGCCATACAGGTTTGTATCCTAGGAACAATAGGCTATACCATATAGCCTAGTTATTTTGTAGGCTATACCATCTAGGTTTGTGTTAAGTACACTCTGTGATGTTCACACAATGATGAAAGTACCTAATGACTCATTTCCTAGAATATACTCCATCATTAAATGATGCGTGACTGTATATGTATTTTTGTTATCATAGTCAAGTCTGATGCTTATTATATCATCTGAGTAAATTCATAGTGATGTCCATCATTACTTCTTAAGTGCTGTATGAGAAAAAAATTCCTATTAGCAGATTTAGCCAATTCTTTTACTAAATGAGAATAGGGCTAACATGAGACAAAATGCAGCTTTTAAAATTCCAGCTCTACATCACGTTACATAGTTGTGGTTAAATATCTCATGATAAATTTACAGATATAACCCTAGGATAGTGACTGCCTGAAATGAATTTAATTTCTACTTGGCATTTGCCTTCTGATTATTTAACAGTTCATTATAATATTCTTTACTAACAGCAGTTTCTGAGGGACAGTGAATAAATGTAGATTAGCTACTGGAATCTTTTAGTTAAAATGTTTCTGAAATATTTGGAAACTGAGAAAATATCATAAGAGTAAGAATAAAATTATAAAATATCAATAAATAACAAATGCATCAAATGAATAGTGAAATTAGAAAGTTGTTTAGACAAAACTGATTTTGCTGAAATATAAAGATAACCATTTATTTTCCTGTTTACTATTTTAGAGTCAGGAAATATTACCTACTTCATTTTAATACCTGCAAGGAAAAACCTGACTTTGTCATTGATGTAGCTGTACCATTTTTAAGATGAATGGAATTTCAGTTTTTGAGAGACTGCTAATTATTGAGATCTGTAAGAATCTCATATGGGTATGGCTTTTTTGTCTGTTCTTTAAGGTTGTTAAATTTATACTCACCTCTGAGCTTTTGTCCTGAGTACTTCCTGAGTACTTTGTAGTTGCCACCTCAGCTCTGATTTCATATCCCCAAACCTTGCATTGAATAAAGTGGGTCTGGATCTTTCAGGTTAGATGATTATTTCCTGTAATCTTGAAATATGTCTGGAAGAAGAGGACTCCTCAAGGTAAGAATTGGGCCAGAAAAGTTTCTGTGCTTCTGTAATCTTTAAACTTGTAAATAAGATAGGTAAGACCTATTTGAAAATATATCATTAATAGGTGTCATTGAATGGGCATACTATATATTCAGTTCTACATGTAACATTGTCAGGTAAGTATTTTACGGAAGAGGAGACTGATGCTCAGAGTGGTTAAGAATACCATTCATGGTTTCACAGCTAGAGAGCAGCAGAATTGGAATCAAATCCAGGTTTAAGTGAATCCAAAACCTGTATGCATTTCCACGCTACTTCCCATTTGTGAAGAGAGGAGGTATGCAAGTGGAACTGGTAAATTCCTGGGAGGTAGTGATGCCTACTATCACAACAAAATATTCTTCCTCTTTGGAGGCTGAGTTGGCTGTGAATAAATATGCTTGCACCGTCACAGGTATTGTTAAATAAAAGCATGGGTTTGTATTTACGTGTGAAGAAGATCCTTAGAAACCAACATATCTACCAATCAGACTTGGTTCATGAGTCGATGCTGATTCCGTTCTGAGGCAGGTACAGCTACCTTAATGTAACAGATTGATGCCCAGATCTGTTACATTCTGGAAAATGTGGCCTAATTTGTTGTGAATTTTGTGTGAAAATACTTCCTAACTTGTTTCCGTGAAGTGACTTTAGACTTGACAGAAAATACAGACACCAATTGCTTTGAAAATGTCATTGTGAGGAACTGTTTTCTTCAGACTTTTCATCCACTAAAAGATTTATTATTCTAATCATGCAATTGCACAATAGAAAATCCACTACAAAGATGGATAGAACTGTTTAGACAAAGACATGCTATTTTTTAAAAAATGTGATATGGAAACTGAGACAGTTCAAAAAAGTAGTTGACTCACTGGTTCACCTTCCAGCAATTGCACCATCAACTTCTAGTTCTGCCATGCAGACTGAGAACACAGTTCATCTTGTCGATGCTATTTCTGCCCTTAAGCTTGTGCTTGTGCTTTGAGATGAGCCTTATTGATCAGATAGCAATTCGGGTAAATGAATTTGTTTCTCACTGTACAGGCTATACCTAATTTCATTCTCTACAGGGAAGGACTTCTGGTGGGGGCACTTTTGTAGCTCATTAAGGTGTCTGGCAGGACAAATTTCCATCTGTAGACTGAGGAAGAAGGTCAAGAGGACAGTGGTCAGTTACGTTCAGAAGAGATTAATGATCATGTACTTGCTTTCATGGGGAACAAATTCCATCACTGAGAGCACAGCAAGATTAGAGGGCAAGTGGAGTATCTTCCGCCCTATCTTCTGTACATCTGGAGTAACAATTCAGACATCATGTCTCCTCTTTAATAATGATTGATTTTCAGGTAACACATTCAAATTCTCTCTAAGTATAAATTAACTTAGAATCTACCTTCTCATAATGCTTGTAGTTTTAGTTTTATTCCAAATGATAAAAGATTGGAACTAAAAGAATAAATTACTTTTGTTAAAGCAACAGAAATTTTAGGAGCATAGGCAGTTTTCTGTATATTACACATGATTACTGTCTCTGCTAATAAAAAGTAAATTTGTTAGAACCTTTAGACTTTAATTTCTCTGTTTATTTGCCCTACTTCATCCTCATTTTTGGTCTTAATATATCAGTGGTCAAATTGGATTTAGTTGAACTTTTACTTTACTAGAAGGATTCCAGTAGAAAATAGCAAGTGGATATGTAGATTTTTTGTTAGACAGAGTCTCTCTCTGTTGCCTGGGCTAGAGTGCCGGGGCATCAGCCTAGCTCACAACAACCTCAAACTCCTGGGCTCAAGGGATCCTTCTGCATTAGCCTCCTGAATAGCTGGGACTATATGGGCACACCACCAAGCCCGGCTAATTTTTTCTATTTTTAGTAGAGACAGGGTCTCACCAGCTCGGGCTGGTCTCGAATTCCTGACTTCAAGCAATCCTCCCTCCTCGGGCTCCCAGAGTGCTAGGATTACAGATGTGAGCCACCATGCCCAGCGGATATGTAGATTTTGATCATGGATTTTTCTATTTCCTAAATATTTATTACGTCTCTTCCTCAGTTTCCCTAATTGGGTACCTGTCTCAAGACACTGAAGTAAATTCACAGAGACACCTCAAGATATTTTAAATTTTTGAAGGAAACTACCACATTCAACATTTATCAGATATTGAGTGGACTAATGAATCAAGGTAGTTCACAGTTTCAACTTTAAATTGTACAACATTTTTAAAAATTATATCTTTGCAAATCAGTGGTTCCTATGAGTTAAAAAAAAAACAAAAAACCACAAGCACCTCAGGAATATCAATGCGAAACAGCAAATGATGGTGGTAGAGTCTGACTTAATTCCAAAGTTTGAGAAATTTGTAGTGCCCACAAAGTGCACATCTTACATTGGTAAATATGAAAATGTAATTTTTCTTTTAAGTTATAGGTATTATTTTCAAATACTAAGTTGTTAGAACATAAATACTTGTTTGTACCTAATCATAATAAATAGAATGGTTAGATGTTTTCTTTGGTCTAGAGGTTCCATGAAATAATTGCTGAGACATGAAGATAGGTGATCAAGAAAGTTTGGGGTCTTTTGATCTATGCCAATAATTTAGTGGGAGATGGAATCAAAATATTCTATGGAAGAAAAATTGCTTTGAGGCTTTGTTTCTTCTGAACAATTTTTAGCATCATTTTTTCTTTATAATATTAGAATATTCATTTCAATATTCTTGTCAAAGACAAAATTGGGAAATTACACTATAATTTTCTTTAAGTCCTGTTTAGTTCTTTATGAAGAGTAATGCCATGTCAAGCATGTAATAAGCACTCAAAATATTTGAGGAATGAATGAACAAAAGCATATGAATTATATTTAATCACAAAATGAATGTTCCAAATTATCAAACTCATTTCAATTGTCATTAGACTGGTTTATATAATTAGAATATCACAAAGCATTTGGTCCATTGTCCAAATAACTGAATTAAAACAAACAAAAAACACCTGGATTCTCCTGTACATCACTGGCATGTAGTTTTGATGGTAGAGAAACAGATACCTTATGCATGTCTTCACATTATGCCAAGAGAGGTGTGATACATTCTATGTATATGAGAAAGTGCTAATTCTATCTTCTCCTTTCAAAGCAGGAGCAGTATGAAAATTATCTTTGAAAAGATAAACATAATTGACAGACCTCTTGCTAGATTAACCAAGAACAGAGGAGAAAGGACTCAAATAAGGTCAATCAGAAATGAAAAAGGTGACATTACAACTGATACCACAGAAATACAAAGCATGGTTCATGAATACTACATAAATCTCTATGTACATAAACTAGAAAATATAGATAAAATGGACAAGTTCCTGGAAACACACAACCTCCCAAGACTCAACCAGGAAGAAATAGAACTCCTTAACAGACCAATAATGATCTGTAAGATCACATCAGTAATAAAAAACCTCCCAAGAATAAAAAGCCCTGGACAAGATGGATTCATAGCCAAATTCTGTCAGACCTACAAATAAGAACTGGTACTCATAATACAGAAATTATTCCATAATATTGTGAAGGAAGGAATCCTTCCTAAATCATTCTATGAAGCCTGTATCACCTTGATACCAAAGCCAGGAAAGGACACAATAAAAAAGAAAACTAGACCAATAACCCTTATGAATGTAGATGCAAAAATCTTCAATAAAATACTGGCAAACTGAATTCAACAGCACATCAAAAAAGATAATCCACCAGGACCAAGTGGGCTTTATCCCCTGGATGCAAGTTTGGTTCAGGATACATAAATCAATAAATGTGATTCACCACATAAACAAAAGCAAAAACAAAAACCATGTGATCATCTCACTAGATGCAGAAAAAGCATTCTACAAAATCCAGTACCCTTTCATGATAAAAATCCTCAACAAACAGGGCATAGAAGGAATATATCACAGAATTATAAAAGCCATATATGACAAACTCATAGCCAGCATCATACCAAATGAGGAAAAGTTGAAAGCATTCTCCCTAAGAGCTGGAACAAGACAAGGATGCCCACTGTCACCCCTCCTATTCAACATAGTGCTGGAAGTCCTAGCCAGGACAGTCAGGCAAGAGAAGAATATTAAGGGTATCCAAAGCGGGAAAGAGGAGATCAAATTATCTCTCTTCACTGACAATATGATCTTGTATGTAAAAAAAAACCCAAGATCCTTCCAAGAGTCTCCTGGAATTGATAAATTCAGCAAAGCTTCAGGATACAAAATCAATGTACATAAATCAATAGCATTTCTATACACCAATAACAGTCAAGCTGAGAGTCAAATCAAAGACTCAATATCATTCACAATAGCTACAAAGAAAATGAAATACTTAGAAATAAACTTAATGAAGGAGGTGAAAGATCTCTACAAGGAGAACTATGAAACTCTTAGGAAAGAAATCACAGAGGATACAAACAAATGGAAAAACATATGCTCATGGATAGGTAGAATCAACATTGTTAAAATGCCCATACTACCTAAAGTCATTGACAAATTCAATGCAATCCCCATCAAGTTACCAAAGTCATACTTCACAGATCTATAAAAAATAATTCTATGCTTTGTTTGGAACCAAAAAAGAGCCCAAATAGCCAAAATGATCTTAAGGAAAAAGAACAAATGGGGAGGCTTCCCATTACCAGACTTCAAACTATACTATAAGGCTATAGTAACCAAAATAGCATGGTTTTAGTACAAAAATAGAGACATAGACGAATGGAACAGAGCAGAGAATCCAGACATAAAACCATCTACCTACAACCAACTGATCTTTGACAAAGCAGACAACAATGTACACTGGGGAAAAGAAACCCTATTCAATAAATGGTGCTAGGAAAATCGGAGAGCCACAAGTAGAGGAATAAAATAGGACCCATACCTCTCACCACTCACAAAAATTAATTCAAGATGGATAAAAGATATAAGGCATGAAACCATAAGAATTCTAGAGGAGACTGTAGGGAAATCTCTTCTAGATATTGGCCTAGGCAAAGAATTTATGAAAACGATACCAATGGCAATCATGGCAATAACAAAAATTAATATATGGGATTTGATTAAACTAAAACACTTCTGCACAGCTAAGGAAATAATCAACAGAGCAAATAGACCACCTACAGGATGGGAGAAAATATTCACAAGCTACACATCCAGTAAAGGGTTAATAACCAGCATTTACAAAGAACTCAAGCAAATCAGCAAGAAAAAATGAAACAACCACATTAAAAAGTGGGCAAAAGACATGAACAGATGCTTCTTAAAAGAAGAAAGACAAATGATCAAGAAAGATATGAAAAAATGCTCATCACTAATCATCAAGGAAATGCAAATTAAAACCGCAATGACATGTCATCTTACCCCTATTAGAAGGGCTTTTATTAAAAGTCAAAAAACAATAGATGCTGGCGTGGATGCAGAGAGAAAGCAGTGCTTATACACTGTTGGTGAGACCTCAAATTAGTACAACCTCTATGGAAAGCAGTATGGAGATTCCTCAAAGAACTAAAAGTAGGCCTACCATTTGATCCAGCAATTCCACTACTGAGTATTTACCCAAAGGAAAAGAAATCATTTTATCAAAAAGACACCTACACTTGAATGTTTATTGCAGCACAATTCACAATTGCAAAGATGTGGAATTAACCCAAGTGCCCATTAATTCATGAGTAGATTAATAAAGTGTGGTATATGTACACCACGGAGTACTACTTCACCATAAAAAGATGAATTAATACCTTTTGCAATAATGTGTATGGAACTGAAGACCATTCAACTAAATGAAGTTTTGCAAGAATAGAAAAACATCACATGTGCTTGGCTATAATGTCCTCCAGGTTCATTCACGTTGTTGCAAATGACAGAATTTCCCTTTTTAGGGGTAAATAGTATCCTGCTGTATATGTGTGTGTGTGTCTGTGTATCACATTTTCTTTATCCCTTCATCTTTCGATTAGTTATTTAGATTGATCCCATATTTTGGCTATTGCAATTGTGCTATAATGAATACAGGAGTGCACCTGTGTCTTTGAAATACTGACTTCGTTTCTTCTGGCTATATATCCAGTAGTGGGATTGCTGGATAATAGGGTAGTTTTAATTTTCTGAGAAACCTCTGTACTGTTGTCCATAACCTCTGCACCAATATACATTCCAACCAACAGTGTACAGAGTACCCTTCTCTTTACATCCTTTCCAACACTTACCTTTTGTCTTTTTGGTAATAGCCATTTTAATAGTTATAATATCTCATGGTAAAAATTTTTATTTCTCTGATTAGTGATGCTGAGCATTTTTTCATATATCAGTTGGCTATTTGTATTCTTTTGAGAAATGTCTATTTGGATCCTTTACCTATTTTTAAAAATCAGGTTATTTGTTTTCTTCAATAGAGTTGTTTGAGTTCCTTTTATATTTTGGATATTAACCCCTTATCAGAGGTATGGTTGGCAAATGTTTACCCCATTTTGTAGCTTGTCTCTTCACTCTGTTAATTGTTTCCTTGGCTATGCAGAAACTTTGCAGTTTGGTGTAATCCCATTTGTCTATTTTTGCTTTTGTTGTCTGTTCTTTTGCATTCCTATCTAAAAATCATTGCCCAGACCAATATCGTGGAGATTTTCTAAAGGGAATCATTATTAAATCAGTTCTTGGATGGTTTCAGTTTCTGATATCCAGAAAACTCTACATGTTTCCAGAGCAGATAGTGCACACATTTGTGTGGGCTGATTCTTGCCTCTCCTTCTCCTGCAGTAGAGGTGAGTAGGGATGCCAGTCTCATCAGGGAGGAAGAACAGCGAACCTCAATTTGTCTATTCCCCTTTCTTCCCTCTAGTCCCTACAACTCACCTATGTTCTCGTAAGTTATAGAATGAAGAAAATGTTTATATTAGTAATCTTTGTATTGCACAGTATTTATATTACTTTAGTTATGATACAGAAATAAATAATCTAAGTGGTCAGCACTTTGATATAATAAAAGTTTATTTTTCATTCACATTCTATGTCCCAGTAGGTTGTTGGGGGCTGCATTATCACTTAGGGATGTGGCCATCACCACCTTCTGGCTGCCCCATCTGAAACACTCCGCCTCTTTAGTTCCTCAGGCACCACAAGAAGGGAAGAGGAGCCTGTAGAACTTCAAGGTTTTTCATTGCCTTGGACTGGAAGCAGTACATATCAGTGTCACTCCCACTTCACTGGGGACAAATCATTGTGTGACTCCACCTAATTACAAGGAGATGAGGAAATGTAGGGGAAAATGGAGATCAAATGGAATATTTGGTAAATATGTCTGTCATGAAATTCTCTTTCTAATCACCATCAGCAAAAGAATATTTTTAAGGATATAGATGAAGCAGATGGTGAGGTAGGTAAAAAGTGGAGCATTAGCATTTTGTAAGTATAGTGCTAAGGGGGGTATTTTGATTTTATAACATTTGAAAATTTTGTTAGAGACGTGGAAGATTGATTGTGAACTTTCAGGTTTAGATTCCTAGGAATGCAGTTGTTATAAAACACTATGGCAAAGATGGCACATCTTTCATAATATGTTTTTCTTGTCTTTAGGTGAAGGCCCATAGATTATTTTATTCATTTTATTTTTTTGGTACAGAGTCTCACTCTGTTGTCCAGGCTAGAGTGCCATGGCATCAGCCTAGCTCACAGCAACCTTAAACTCCTGGGCTCATGAGATCTTCCTGCCTCAGCCTCCTGAGTAGCTGGGACTTACAGGTGTGCACCACCACACCCGGCTAATTTTTTCTATTTTTAGTAGAGATGGGGTCTTGCTCAGGCTAGTCATGAACTCCTGAGCTCAAGTGATCCTCCCGCCTCGGCCTCCCAAAGTGCTAGGATTACAGGTGTGAGCCACTGTGCCCAGCCAATATTTTATTTTGATCCATTTATAATGGAAATGAGTCTTAAGATCTCATCAATACTTCTGTTTATCTTATCTATTTAAGTCACCCCATTTCAAGTATTAGTGTATAATTTTATTTACATAAGCACTTGTTATTACTACTGTAATTCATTAATTCTTCAGATTGTAGAATAATTAACCCCGGCCATTTACCTTTCAAAGGTTTCTGTTGACCATTAAAATAACTAGAGGCCACTGGTATCAAATGACTTCTCCAATATTTAATATTGTTCTACTATATAATAGATACTCTTCTAGCTATTAATGGACCAGGATTGGTGGATGCAGAGATAAGTAAAGAGTATTTCTGACACATAAGGATTTCAGTTTATGGTAGTGGCTCCCAAATTTGTTGTTTATGATAATCCCTTGGACTGCATGTTAGAAATGTAGTATCTCAGGTTACCTGCAGGTATTTGGATTGAGTGGGTCTGGGGTAGGGATCTACACTTTGGCATACATGTCCCATGTAACTATGATGCAAGTGTCCTACAGACAGTATTTGGTTAAATGCTTGCTGGATGATGTACAGTATCAGTGTAGTGAGGAACCCTTATTCCCATGCCCTATCAATTCTCCTTGCCCCATTATTTATTCTTCTCAGATGAATTGACCTAGTCCCTGTTTCCTTTCTGTAATTTTGGGATCTGTTTCTCTGCAGAGTCAGTGTTTCTGTCTGCCCTGTGCCTTGGGGTAAGAAGCCCATCTCTGTGGGACATCCTGAGGCTGTCTAGCGGTGTTGGAGCCTTATGAGTAAATGTGTTAATTCCACATAGGGTATTAATAGACCTACTTGACTCTGCATATCTCATCAGTTATTCTCAGCTGGGGGAGATTTTTCCCACACCCTCTCCCTCAGGGATACATTTGGCAATGGCTGGAGATATTTTTGGTTGTTACGAGAGGAGGAGAGGGTGCTATTGGCATCTGGTGGGTAGAGGCAAGGGAGGCTGCTAAACATCCTATAGAATACAGCATGAGCCCCAGTCTCCTAGCAAAAGATTCTTCAGCCCTACATGTCAATAGTGCAAGGTTGAGAAACTCTGATCTAAATCCTACTCTTCTATAGTGCATATTAATAAAAAGGCAATATTTCTATCCCTAGTTATTTGGCTCCTGAATCTCTGGTTGGCTACATATTTTGGTGGGGAAGAGAATAGCACTCTTTATTGGGCCCCCTAAAACTCCATGAATAAGGAGTGGCGAGAAGACAGGAGAGTAAGCAGAAGGGTGCCCTGGAAACCAGGAAGATAGTGTTCTTTAGTGGGAGGAGCCATCAGAGTTACCTACTTCAAAGAGGTCTAGTGAGGCAGGAATTTATAAGGTGTTTTTAGAACTTAACATCTATGACTTCACCAGTCACCTTTATTAGAGGTACTGGGGTGAGAAGGTGAAGCTGGAGTAGATTGTCTTGAAGTTGAGGAGATCAAAACAGTCAGTGCTGGATTCTGTCTCTCTGGCTGTTGAGGGGAAGCAAGAGAGGATGCCAGCTAGAGAGGAACACAGGAACTAGGCAAGATGGAACATGTTTGTGTAACAAGGAGGCTAACGGGGGATGTTTGAAAACCAGGCAAAAAAAGGGCGGGGGGAATATCTGCAGTACAGTCCTTGAGGAGGTCAGAATAGAGGGAGATAAAATTCAGAGCACATTTGAAGTTTTGTTGCTGTTCAGGAGAAGTGATTCCACTTCATGAACATGAAGATGTGGGACAAAGTAAACATACAAATACGTTTGTAAAACATGGGCTTTGTTGGGGAGAGGTGACAAGGGAGAGGTAGCAAGTCTTCCTTGATGGCCTCTTTTTCTTCTTTGCTGAACTGAAAGGTGGTGACATTTTCTGAGACCTCATAAAGAAGTGGTAGAATAGGGAGCCCAATAGGATCTGTGAAAGTTTGAAATCAAAATCAAAGGGGGATGAAACCAACTAGGGGCCATTCCATCAGCCTTTCTTCACTGTGGTTCTCAGTAGTTTCTGGGGCAGTTGGGAGGGAGGCAAATGTGGTCATTCACATCTTGCAACCAAGCCAAGCTAGAAATCTCGGTCTCTCACATTCTGTTGCCCCAATGCTGTACTCCCATGTGTCAGGGTAGAAGAGTCCACTGGGGTGGGATGACAGTATTCTTACCTTCCTGCTTCTTTCTTGCTTCCCATGGCTGAATTTCTGGAAACATCACTGGGGAGTCTGACTTTTCTCCAGAAACTTAATATCTCTCACATGTGATGTGAATTTAGGCTGCTGCCTTCCCATAGCTGGTGAGACTCTTGGTACCTTGGCAGATAACGCATCTCAGGCCCAGGCTTATCATGGCTATGACTTGAACACTGGAGAACAATACATCTTGAATCAGTGATTCAGGAAGTATGTTACTAAATGTGATGTTGTTTGCATCCCAAGTTGTTGGAATTTCTATGAGCACTTTCATTGCTCATAGAGACAACAGAATGGAACGTTTGAAATAGGTGTCATACTGGGATACCCAGGAAAAGGCAGCCCTAAAGGCAACCACCTGCTTCACCTCCTTGCAAGGATGTTTTTAGAATACTTTGTTCCAATGATTTGAGTTTCTGAAATGCTCATGATACTCATCTCTATCCACAATCTTAGCACAAAGGGAGCTTGAATGTTTTAATTTGCATCTCTAAACTCCTGCAAAGGTTATAAAGTTATTTTACTCACTGGTAAACGTAATAAACAGCGATATTCAAGATAGTGCACATTTAAGCTTGCCTTTCCTCTCTACATAAAAATGCATGCTAATGGCCACTGGATAATTAAAATTAAACTACATTCAATAGATAAACAAATTAAAGCAGAGCAAATTGTGTGCATGCCTGCCTAAACAGCACACACATTATCCGAGAGGGCAACCCTAATTATTCAAGGATATAGCAATAGCTATTGAAGGAGCTATTGATTTTTTTTTAAGATAAGAAAGTATCTTCAGTATTAATGAGTAGTAGTTGTTTATAAGCCAAATTCTTCGTAGTACTGTAGAAATTAAAAAGGAAATTGGATCAAAGCTCCCCAAACCTTATACACTAATCCAGACTTACCAATATATTGTGATCTGCTGGTATTTTTTTTTTAACATTTAATTCGAAGATAATACATGAATTTATTTCCATTGTCAAATGTTACAACATTTCTGACCAAGCTCAAGTATACACCTGCTCTTTAGAGGTAACACGTGTTAGTTGTTTGGTATGGATACTTCCAGATGGTTTTTAATGCATTTTAAATACATTTATATATACTTACTCAGACATGTTTTACAATATTGTGGGTTTTTTGTTTGTTTTTTAGATTCCAACATAAATGGGATCATTCTACATGTGCCTACCTCTAACATGCCTTTGTCATTCAATAATATGCCTTAGAGATTTTTGATAATGGTACATACAAATCTCCCTCAATATTTTCCTCATTTTGTTTCCTTTATTCTTAATATATTTATAAATGTCCTTGATTAAAAGATCAAAAAGGATAAGAATGCATTATGATAAAATACCATAGATTTTCTTGCTCCATGGCCACTAGTTCTAGTCCCATGACTCAGAGGCAACCACTCTGAGCAGTTGCCTGTGGTTATTATCTCCACATGTCTAAATAATATATATGCCCATATCATTATTAATGAGTTATTAATTTCAGACACTATATTGACTTCCTGCTTGATGGAATATAATTACCTTTACTGACACCATTGCTACCTTCCCTCCCCATCTTCCCCCAATATGGTCCTAACATTCCATTTAGTATCTCTGCTGACTGCCTTTTAATAATTATAATTAAAGTACTTAAACCTTTCTTTCTTATCAGCTATATATATTGTCTCTGGACTTCTGACTTTGTAGACTTTGTATGATGCTACCCCTCTTTTTAGCTTTCCTTTCTTCCTTTCCACTCTTCCAATCTGTTTTATAATCAGTACCCTTTTTCATGTTAAGTTGGAATATGTGCTTTGTTTATAAGCTGAATCTAAAAGTTGAAAAATCAACAAATGGCATTAACATGATTGCGACTATGCAAACATTCTGTTTACAAAGAGTATACTAACTTTACAGATATTTGCCTAAGTATAGGTCTTTTTCATTCAATCTGGGCCTTTTAAATTTAGAATATTGTGGAAATTTTCTTGTACTATTTCTTAGATAATTTTTCTCTTTCATTTTCTCTGTTATCTTTTTCTGAAATTGCTGTTAGATTGGAATGGCTGATGCTTGAGTCATATGGATTAATTCTCCCTTTTATTTTTTTCATTTCTCTGTCTTTTATTCTCACTTCTTGGGATATTTCTTTGACTTTATTTCCAAACTGTCTGTTGAATTTTATCTAACTAAACCATGTATTTTCAACATATAAGAATTTGGTTTTTTTACTGACTTTGTAAAGTAATCTTTTACTGTTTTACAGATAAAATATCATCTTGAGATTTCTTAGGATGATAATTAGAAGTTTTTAAAGTTTGTTTCATTCCCCTAAATTGACCTTTCCCTCTAGCATCATTTTTCTTTTCTTTCTTCTTCTTTTTTTTTTATTTCAGCATGTTATGGGGGTACAGATGTTTAGGTTACGTATGTTGCCCTTGCCCCCTTCCCCCCAAGTCCGAACTTCAAGCGTGTCCATCCCCCAGGTGGTGCACATCGCACTCTTTGTGTTTGCATATACCCGTCCCCTCCTCCCGCCTCCCACCTGCCCAACATCCAATGGATGTCATTCTTATATGTACACTTAAGTGTTGATCAGTTAATACCAATTTGATGGTGAGTACATGTGGTGCTTGTTTTTCCATTCTTGGGATACTTCACTTAGTAAATCCTTATTAATGTCTTTCCTTTGGAAATTTTTTTCGACTGTTAGGTGATCTTTAGGTCTCCTTTCAGCCTTTTAGGATGAAGGTATAAAAGGCTGTTTGGGGAGCTCTGTGTGTATATATACAAAGCTTGTCCCTTGGAGGCATCTGCTTTATGGTAATTGCTCAGAGAACTCTAAATACCAGACTATGGATGTTTTGTTTTTTTGCAGACATTTCATGAGGAGTTACTGACAAGAGCTGCTCTGTAGCTCTGCTCTGCTCTCTGGTAGGTTTTTGGCATAGATAGTTTCACAGGACCCTCACTCAGAAGGGCCCTGCCTTTGGTTTAATGTTCTGTTTCCTGTATTGAAATTATCAATAATTTTTATCTTCGAATTTGTGTTTTGTAAGTCAAGTCCAAAGGGACAATGGAGCATGTGTCAAGGCTTGTAGCCTCTGCTCAAGGGGTCTTACATGTTCTTGTGCATTTAGTTTTCTCCAGAAAATTTAGATTCAGTTTATCAGCATTCATGAAAAATCCTGTTAAGACCTTTAGGTGGATTGTATTGAAATTAATATGTTGTTTGAAAACTGTTGACATTTTTATTTTAATTAACATGGTGTATCTCTCTATTTTTTCAGGTCTTTTTCAATATTTAGAAAATGTATTTTCGGGAGTTTAAAAAAATTTTTTTTTGTACATGACAATCTTGAATATATTTATGTAGTTTATTCCTATCTAGATATTTCATAGTAGTTGCTATCATAAATGACAGTTTTTTCCCATTACATTTTCTAATTGGTTATGGGTGGTATGTAGATAGGAAAACTATGAATTTTTGCTTATTGATCTTGTGTCTTAGGAATGTTCAAAATATATTGGTTCTCCTTATTCCAGGCATATGGTAGGATTGTAACACTCAGTCCCAAAGACTCATGACTTGCTTTGGCTAATAAAATATGAATGGAAACTTCAAAAGCTAAAATTCCATTTGCTATGGCCCTGCACCTGCCACAGTGACCTTGGAAGATAGAACTTAGACAGCTTGGGTCCCTGAATGTCTATGATGAATAGAGTTTACCCTTCAGACCCACATTGAAAATATAGTGTAAATGAGAAATAAACTTTAAAACAGTAGTTTAAAGCTTATTATTTTTGTTTTTTTACTGCAGCATAACATTAACCATGCTGACAGCAACAGAAATTGTGTGTTGAAGTGGGGCTTGCTGCATTAAAGCCTATAACGTGTGGCATTGGTTTATCGGTTGGCTTGCTGGTTGACAGACAACTGTTGTTAGAGGCCAGACATATTGTGAAGTGTCTCCCATGATAATTTGGAGTTTAATGTGCCTATTTAATTTGTATCTCTAGAGCAGTGGTCCCCAACCTTTTTTGGCACCAGGGACTGATTTCATGGAAGACAATTTTTCCACAGACTGGTCAGGGGGTTGGTTTTGGGATGATTCAAGCACATGACATTTATTGTGCAGTCAGACCTCTCTGCTACTGATAATCTGTATTTGCAGTCACTCCCCAGTGCTGGCAACACCACCTCAGCTCCACCTCAGATCATCAGGCATTAGATTCCCATAAGGAGTGAGACTTAGATCGCTCGTGTGTGCAGTTTACGGTAGGGTTCACACTCCTGTGAGAATCTGATGCTACCGCTGATCTGACAGGAGGCAGAGCTTACGTGGTGATGCGAGTGACACGGAGCTGCTGTAAATACAGATAAGTCTTTGCTGGTTTGCTTGCCTGCCCGCCCGCCTGCCTGCCACTCACCTCCTCCTGTGCGGCCCAGTTCCTAACAAGCCATGAACTGATACCGGTCTGGCGACTCAGGGGTTAGGGACTGCAGCTCTGGAGGAAGAGGTAGAAAATAAAATGTATAATACGTGTTGGTTGCTGTTTACTTTGTTTGATAAAATACTTCAAAAAAGATGAATTCAAATAAGAATTGGCCAGTTCAAAAGCACAAATAAAAGGAAAAGAAAGTGTCCGTAGACTCAAAGAATTATAGGGTTGGAAGAGGCAACTTCCTCTCAATATCAAAGAGTAAAAATAAAATTGAAAAACCTTTTGGTTAAGAAAGGCTGATTAAACTCAAACGTATGGCCATTATACTTATTGTTAAATCTTCTGAATGGATTAAAGTATTTCCTTCAATGTTCAACTAAAAGCATGGCACCAAGTAAGTCTTTTCAATTGGACAAAATAGCTCAGGAATAGAAGGCTAATGTGCACAGAGTCCTTTGCTAAGCTTTGTTGGATGTATAGTGAGAACAAGAAATAAACATTATTTTTTAAGCCACAGAATTCTTGGGCTTCCAAGACAGGTATATTGACTTTAACCTCTTGTCTTTTTCTTCTTCTGTAAAATGAGATTAATTATATAATACTTGTCCAGTGTATTCTACAAGAGAATTATGAAAATCATGGATTTGTAGCATGAAATCCATTAGCATACATTAGAAATCCATCATAACATACATTTATTAAGCATTGTTCATGTGCTAAGCTTGTCCTAGGCTTTAGGAAATCAAATCCGAATTTTCTTTATAGAGTCAGAAAATTAAAAATACTGTGTGATCATTAAGTATAGTGGGCTTTTGGCTTACAAAGGAAGATTAGGTGCCTCAGCATTAGAAGGGAAGCTGTCAAAGAATAATTGCTATAGGAGATGACGTGCATTGAATCTTGAATTATGTCTGAGAGTTATGTCTAGGCAGAGGCCATAGTAAGAATGATGGAAGATGGTATGAAATAGGGAATTAATAAGTGCTTGTGGGGTAGCGGTGGTGGGTAATGTTGGAAGGGTAGGGGGAGGACAGATCTCTTCTGTGCTAAGTCAAGGAATTATACCTTTTCTAAATCAAATAATGAATCATTCAAAAATTTAAATATGGAGAGAAACAGAATAAAATTTTCCTTTTCAGAAATACCATTATGGCAACAAAAGAGGGTGGCTTACATGGGCAGATATTATTGGGTAGAAGTTTACTGACGTAATACAAAGAAAATATGGTGGTGTCAATGGTGATGGAGAGAACAGGAGATACTTGAGAGATGCTTATGGAATATTTATGAAGTAGAATTATTAGGATTTGGGGATTTATTGACTCTCAGATCTCCGGTGTAGGTGGGATGGATGAGAGGTGGTGATTCTATATACTGAGGATAGAATATAGGAAGAGGAAGATTTTTGAGGGAAAGATAGTGTGTTCTGTGTTGTCCATGTGGAGTTGCTATTTGCCTGTGTTTAATACAAGAAGAAAAATTCAATAAACAATTGACTTTTTTAGACTTGCTCCTAGGCTGAGAAGGAAACATAGATATTGGAGTTATTATCATCTTATGACTATCTAAGAAACAGATGAAGTCTGGGTTTTGTTGAGATCATATATAGAGAGAAATAAAGGAAGAAGACCAGGCGTGAAGCCATGGGGAACATAAATATTTATGTTCTGTATAACGTATAATGGCCGACTTTTATTGAGTACCTACTGTGCCAAAAGATTTACATGCATTATTTAATTTAAATTCAACTACATCCTATAAGACAGTGACTGCTATTATATGTGTTTTATAGAGGAGAAAACAGAACCTCAGAGGGTTCACTTGCCCAAGGTCATGGAGCTCGTCAATGGTAGAGCTGGGACTCAAACTCCAGTGAGTTGATTCCAGAATCAGCAACCTTAATCGTTACATTTAGGGAGTGAGTGATGAGAACAGTGGAGGAGGCGTGACCCAGGGGTAAGGGGGAACCTGGATGAAGGGGGTGTAGCAGAAGCCAAGGAGGGAAGTCTTTCAAAGGAAACTCAGTGAGTGAAGGATTCTGTGGTAAAAGGTTGTAAGTGCTGTGGACACAGCAAGGAAGATAAAATACCTAAATGTTTTTGATGGCTGAGGCAATATTAGTGAACAGGGCAAGAATGGAAGCCAATTTTCAGTGAGTTAAGGAGGGGCTAAAGTGAACAGAAGGGAGATAGTTGGTGTAAACTTCTTTCTAGAAGCTTAGTCCTGACAGGAAGGAGAAGACTTGTGGCCAGGGATGACCTGAGGTTTGAGGTGTGTGTGGGGGTTTTGTTTTCTATAGTTTTGATTTTTTTTTT
>NW_012150897.1:135208-138637 GCF_000956105.1 Propithecus coquereli
AATTGGTATTAACTGATCAACACATAAGTGCACATATAAGAATAACATCTATAGTTTTGATTTTTAATGGGAAAGATGTGATCATGTTTAGAGGCTGGTTGGACAGAATCAGTGTGGTGAAGAGGAAAGAGAGAGAAAGATGATGGAGATGGGGCAATGGGTCTGGAATCAGGCTGAAGGTCAGCTGTGAGTAGAAGAAAGGGCACTTTTATTGAGAAAGGAGAAAAAAAATGAGGAAGATGAGAGAGCCAGGCAGGTTTGTAGAGGAGGAAGAGAAAGTTGAGCTATTTCTCCTACAGACATAACGCTTCGAGAGGGGCAATATTGTGCATATACAAATTAAACCTTTTAAAGATGGATGATATAAATTTTTTTCAAGTTACTCAATATATCAAAAGAGTTAGTGCAAGCAAGTCTTAAAAATCTGTGCAATTCTGTATCTATAAAGGATATCTATGTATTTTTCAGTCTGTACCAGGGTTTCAGCTGTGTGCCTAGGGGACAGCCATTTGAATGTCGACTTGGTTATGCTCAAGAGGAATTGCATTGATTGGTTGCTTATGCTTCAGGTTTAAATAAAATCAACAAAAGTTATTTAGGAGCTGATGCTATAAATCCTTTCTGGAAAGGGTAGTCCCCATGTCCCTCACTCTGTCTGTTCTGGACCCTTTTATTGTTGACTTGATGACTGATACAGAAAACCCTGTGTCTTAGCTCGGACTGATGTAACAAAATATCATAGACTGGGGGACCTAGAGAGAGGGTATCTCTTCCTATAAGAGCACTAATCCCATGATGAGGCCCTCACCCTCATGACCTCATCTCAACCAAATTACATCCCAAAGGCCCCACCTCCAAGGACCATCACATTAGGGGTAGGGGTTTCACCTTTGAATTTCAGGAGGGTGGACACCAACATTCAGTCCATAACACCCTGTGATCCCAGAAGACTTCTTTCTCTTGGGATAACCACTGCTCTTTCATGTTTTTATGTTGTCTGTCTAGTTAAATCAGAACCTTGGCAATCTATATTTATTCAAAAGGGTTCAGGTGGTTTTATACTTTAAAAAAATTACTTTAGGGTGGTCATGGTTGCTTACGACTATTAATATAATCTCTGTGCTTTGGGAGGCCGAAGTGGGAGGATTGCTTGAGGCCAGGTGTCTGAGACTAGCCTGGGTAACATAGCAAGGCCCTGTTTCTACAAAAAAAAAAATTTAAAATTAGCCGGGTGTGGTGGGGGGCACATGTAGTCCTCACTGCTCAGGAAGCTGAGGCAGGAGAGTCACTTGAGCCCAGGAGTTTAAGGCTGCAGTGAGCGATAATCGTGCCACTGCACTCCAGCCTAGATAATAAAGCGAGACCCTGTCTCTGGGGGGAAAAAAATTACTTTGTGAAATCCATGTGGAAGCTCATTCGTTTGTTTAAATCACCAAATCTCTTTTCTCTTAGTTAAAAAGGCATCATAAAATACAGAGTTGTGTGTGTTTAACAGAATGAATGACTGTAATGAATGTGTGCTTCTTTTTAACCCCTGAGCCTTCTGAGTCTACCTTCTTCTTGTTGGATAATTTTTTTTTTTTTTAAACTTTTGCTGTGCGGTTATAGAGATTTTTTTCCTTAGGCAAAATTTTCTAAAATCAGAAACAAGAGTTTTATTGGATACTGCTTGCCTGTTATTCCTTTACAAAGCTGTTTTTCGATCTGCTGTCAGTGTCAAGACAGCCTTCTATTATGCATAGCTGAATTATTGAAATGTTTGGGGAAGACTGGGGAGCTGTAAAAGGGCCCCCACAAAGGCTGAGTTGGTGTCTGGGAGAGCAGCGCCTTAGGCTACCTAGTGACAGACAAGGTGGCTCTAAACTCGGTATGTTTTCCAAGTTGCTGGCAAATCCATGATGTCTGGGTGATCAGTGATGAATATGTCCAGGCCTCAAGATGACAAAAATGACATCTAAAAATTCGATTGTGCCATTTGATAGGACAGGCCATGTTGGAAGATTTTTGAGCTGGCTTTTCCCTCTCAGAATTAAATCGTTGCATTTGTTTGAGCAGCAAACGTTTCTTACCTCAACTGAGACTGCCTCAGTTTGTTTTACTGTGATAAATACTTAAGAAGTTATACTGTGCTTTTAACCTCTGCCTGTTAGCTGGGCATATTTTGCAGCCTCAGTGTTTAAATGTGCCCCTGGGAATTACTTATGGGACCGCATGATGCTGTGGAAGGGATTGGAAGGGGAAGCCGGGGACTGGACCTGGCACAAGTCTTTTATCCTGTGTAGGCCTTAGTCTTGTCTTCTATGGAAAAAGGAATTGGATTAGGTGACATTAAACATTGCCTATTCAATCTACAGTTTTATGAGTCCTATATATTTGAGATGGGCAAAGAGTATTGTACATGAAACTAGAAAACTCATTATTATGCATTTTAGCAAAAAACTGCATGAAACAGAAATGGTATTTAAGTTATGAGGAAGGTTAAATTTGTTTTCCAAAAGATTAATTATAGCAAGGATAATTAACCATGGAGCCCTAGTGTGTTAGACTGATTTTTTTTTCTGGGATGCCACACATGGTCAATGATCAAATCACACAAGAATGTATGTAATGGAATTAGTGTGACCAAGAAACATCAATTTTATGTTTCGTCTGCACTGAGAAAATAGATTTTTGTCATATTTTATTGTAAAGTTAATTAGGGCAACTGAATGCCCCTAAAGTTAAGCTGACTAGCACATATATAATATTACACTATGTTATTTCAAAGTAAGTTGTAGGTATTGTTACACCAACTCAATTAGGTATCCTACAGTCGGATTATATTGGAAACTCCTTTTAAAAGATATTCTTGGCTCCATCTATTAAAAGGACAATTCTTTTGAGATGAGTGGATAGCTATTAGCATTAGGCTTTTCAATTATACCAGGAGGGTGCCAGCCATATTTCAGTTGGTATGTATTTTGAGATATTTGTATCTTTAGGCAACTGGAAGTATCTAATAGGTCTTCAGGGAGCAGAATACCAATCTTATTGTCATCGTACGAAATAAAGTATAATGTAGAGGTTAGGAGCACAGTGTCTGGAGTTAGACTCCCTGAATCTGATTCTGATGCCACCTTTTACTGAATGACCTTGGATAAGTTACTTAGCTTCTCTCTTCTTCCATAGTTTCCTCATCTGAAAATTAGAGTAATCCTCATCTGAGGATTAAGCGAATTAACATATTTGGAGAATTAAATGTGTTAATATATTGAATGGGTTTACAATAGTGCTGGGTGCATAGTAGGTGAGATCCAAATGTTAGCTATTATTATTGTTGTTGTTGTTGTTACTACATCATCATCATCTCCAGGATTTATTAACACCAGGTTGGGCAAAACAATATTGAGGGAGGGCTGTGTAGAAGATTTATAATCTATCTTTCTTTTT
>NW_012150897.1:139522-145870 GCF_000956105.1 Propithecus coquereli
GAGGCATATCTCCTGGAAATAATTATCACTGAGTTCCATTAATTGATGAAGACACTTCCTTAAATCCCTTGAGAAATGAAACACCTATCATTAACAATGGTTCAATTTAGGTAGTGATTCTCAACTCAGGAGGAAGGGATGAAGCCCCTGTGAAGGCATATTAGAATGTTCAGGGAGGGAGGGAGCAAGGGAGGAAGGTGGGATCTACCCCCTACATGTACCTTCCTCCAGTATCACTGGTACACACAGGCATTCGAATAGCAATGCACCACTTCACTGCAGTACTATCATAGCTCTATTCTTCCTTCCTATTCTCATAGAATACTTTATATTTATCTCACGTAAATCTTTAAGGAAAGGGAGAGTTCCTGCTTCTCAGAGTATCAGGTTACCTTACTGTAGCTTAAGTTTCAGGTGTTGAACTGAAGAAGTGTTCTTGGGCTGAGGTGGGTATCTTCTTGGCCAGAGAGAAGCCAGGTGCAAGCCTGCTATGGGAAGTGTCTCTTTTCTTTCTGGGAAAAGCATTAATTAGATTATCCTTTCCCCGACATCACTTCTAATTGTCCTGAGAATGTTTATTTTCCTTTCTTTGCCTGCTTCTCCCAGGAAGTCAGCTTCAAACTACCCAGGGAAAGGCAGAATGCTGGAAAGAGAATGTTCTCTGAAAGGCAAGCACTGTTAGAGAAATTGGATCTTGTCTTTCTCACCACACTATATGTTTAGTGAATGTGAATTGGAAATTGGAAAACACTGGCTAGCTTAGCCAATGCAATTATGTATACTCCACAACTAGAGAGAGGAAACATATATATATACCTTATGGAAAAAAATAGATAACACTGTGTGAAAGAGTATTTATGATTAGTTACCTTGTTCCCATATGCTATCAGCTGAACCTTTAGCTGTTTTTGTGGTTGGCCAACGCTGATTTTTTGAAGGCTTCTTGTAAGTTAGACAATGCAGTGGCCAGCCTCTGAGATGCCCCCCAGTGGTCTCTGCCTCCTAGTAATAGCACTGTTATGTAGTCCTCTCCTACATTGCACCAGGGTTGTTCTGTAGCATAGGGTGAAATGGTGGTAACTCATTTCTGAGATTAGGTTTTAAAGATTGCAGCTTCCATCTTAGATTCTCTCTCTGTCTGGAGAAAATAGGCCACCATGTGGTGAGCAGCCCTATCCAGAGGTCCCTGCAGTAAGGAACTGAAATATCTGGCCAATAGTGAGAAAGTGAGGCCTGCCAACAACCACATAGATGAACTTGGAAGCAGATCCTCTAGCTTCAGTCAAGTCTTGAGATGACTACTGCCCCAGCTGACAGCCTGCCTGCAGCCTAGTGAGAAAACGTGAGCCAGAACCATCCAGCTAGCCTCCTTCTAGATTCTTGACCACCAGAAACTCTTAGAGACAATAAATGCTTGTGGTTTTAGACTGACAGCATTTTGGGGGCAATTTGTTATGCAGCAATAGATAACTAATACAGATGAGATAGAATGAACATAAATCGTTTCTCTTGAACATCAGAGAATTAATCATTCGGTTTTCTTGAACATAAAGAGATACTTGACTTTCTACTTCAATTTCTTTCCCCCTTTCTGCCTTAATAAATATACTTATCACCTGGTACAGCAGAGGAAATTAGATACTTTACAAATGTTGAAACCCATTTGACAATGTCTTGGAGTGGTGATTGAAGAAATGAGATTGCTCCCAATGCTTAGTGTGAAAAGAATTCCCTCTAACAAATCTTGTAGTAATGGTCATTATTGATTATCCTCTAGACAGCTACTTCCCCACCCAACCCTGCTCCCTGCCACATTCACCTTCTCTAGGGATTCAGAGACGTGTCTCCACTATCAGGAAATAAAATATGGATTAAGAGAGAATCAGCTTCTGAATGTACTGGTCTGAAGTTAGGTTTTTATCTCCCTATGTTCTATTTTCTCCTGTTAGAATAATGGACACAGAACATCTTTCAGGAGCCAGATATTCTGCCTTAAATTTTGCCATCAGATGCACAGAATTCTGGGACAGAATCAATTTCACTTCCTCTTTTTCTAATATGCAAGAGCTAGGTAGGCAACTCTAGGGGCACCTGGAGCCCAGTGCACATTTTAACTTTCTATTTAAATGGAAGGTCTCTGGTATTTTACTAATGTGTTAATTCATAATACAACTTCTTTTGTGCAGTGTGATAAACACAGTTTTACTTCTGTTATCTCAGAGACTCAGGTAATCTTACCCTAATTTAATAGAGAGGGAAAATAAAGAATCTATGATTTGTCCAAAGCTCTCAAGCTGGTTAGAAGCACTCATGACTAGAGTTCCCATTTCCCACCTGACCTCCAGGCCTAGTTTTTGTTGTTGTTTTGCACAAGATTAGGCAGTCAATTAATTGAATTTAATTCAATTTCTTATGTACACAAAGAATGACTTTTATACATTTAGTATGGCCCAAAATAGATCCCATGAAGTTTCAAAATTGGAGCTCCTTATTTTCTGAGATAGTGAGTGCAGATTTTAACCAGCATAAAACAGTTTGGACAAGTCCATGCAATTTGATTATTATTTAATAAAATCCATTTTACTTAAAATAGCACCTCTGCTAAAACTGAATAGCATTTCTTTATCTTGGACCACATTGTATTATCACATAATACGGCAAAAATATTCAGAATATGTTTGAGATTCAGCCCTGCTGTGGAAATGAAACAGACCTCAGAAAAATCACTTTTATTTGAACCTGCTTGAATTTGCTCAAGCCTAGCTTCGCAGTACCTCTGCTGAAGTGTGTCTAAAAGCCTATACATTTATTCACAGGGCTGCAGTTTATATGCAGGGGCTACCTCCCATCCTGAGCATGGCTAAAAGTAGAGTTAATCATCCGAAATGTGCCTTGTTTCTGTTCTATTTGTCCGTGGAGGACATTAATCAGTGCTTTCTTAGAAATGATGTTCTTGTATGTGAGTTAAAATTGTAATGAATTTAAAGAGAAGCAAATGAATAGATCCAAAAATAGATTCCTATTGAGTAAAATCTACACCCCTTCCTCTTAGACACAATTCTCCTGGTTCACTAGTCACAGCAGTCAAGGGTACAAAGCTTTGCAAGGGCTTTGCCCCTTTTTCTGGGGCACATATGGGCACACCCAAGACCCTACAGGACCATTGGTCTCTGGTGCAGAGCAATTAAACTGCCAGATTTCAGCTGTGCTGTACCTTTTGGATTTTCCTAACATTAATTTCTACATGAGCCAAGGCAAATGAGCAACTGGGAAACCTGTTTAGTCTTCTCAAGGCTTCCTCTGTGGACTATCTCATTTCTCCCCAATGAAGGGATGGTTGTACAGTGCATACTAAACATTCCTTCATTATCTTAAAAGAAGAGGGTACTCCTAAAATAACATACACATAAATCCCAGTTAGATAATTTTAATTTTAATCAGTATGCAAATCTAATGAGCCACCTTTATTTTTTGTTGCTCCCTAATTGGGATATCCTTCAAAAATATTTAAAGAAATAATATTATTTCAAAATACCCACAACAAAAGAGGGTAGATTGCCTTATGAATGCTGACCAGATAGGTATTCAGTGACCTTAGGGATTCCATCATTTATGAATAAACACAATTTAGAACTATCTGTAATGTTTGAATTGAAAATTTGCCAAGGTTATTACTGTCATCATTGGTTTGGTCAGGATAGGTTCTAGATGAGGGTCTTCTACATCTGCTGTTGTCCTAGGATTCATTGAAATTTATGCACCACGAATGGATAGGTACATGCACACTCTGATGCTTGTAAGGGCTTGGGCTTTGCAGCCTGTTTGGTTGTTCATCCTGGCAAGGCATCCTGGATTGTTTGATGGTCATAAGAACCCTTTCTTCCAGATGTGGTTAGCCCCTAGGGGTCCACTCCACCCCTTATGCCTAGGTCCTCCCTGGACTCTTGAGGAGCAGCAGGATGGGAGGGCCTAGAGTAGGAGCTCAGTTCCTATTTGTTGAATAAAAGACTGAATCTTGCAGAAAAGAGTTCAATAGAGAAAAGTGAACATTTGCCCAGATCTAATTCTATTGATACTGTTTTCTGCTGAAGGTTCTACCACTTAGTGATGTGGCTTTTACTGTGTCTTCCTGAGGCCTCCCTTGTGTCCTTGTCTTCCAGACTAGTTCCCCAACAGAAAAGAACTGAAGAGGAAGAAAGTCTTCGCTTTACTCAGAGCACAGGATTTAATGAAGGGGTGGTGTTCTATGAAATAGGTGGGGTCCATCAGTGGGCTTCAGGGCATCGATAACCCCGTCAAGATGTCCTGCAAATTTTGAGTATTTATCCATATACATATATATTTGTTAAGGAAGAGGATCCATAGCTTTCGGCAGGTGCTCAAAGGTGTTTGGGCTCCCAAAGTGTCCAGAACCGCTGCCATCGAGGTTGCCAGCAGTAATTACAGACAGACTTTGTATCTGAACTAGTATTGTTACCAGTACCCTAGATACCGGGGTTTAAAAAATATGATTATGAAAGTGATTAATTAGAAGTAACTTGCTATTAGACACACAAGATACTATTTGAGCAAAAAGTCATGTTATCCAAAACTTTATGGCATGTCCTTATGATTCACTCATTTATTTATTCATTCAGCAGACGTTTGGGTGTCTACAATATGCTAAGGCCTTTATAAATTTCTGATATAAAAATATAAGTAAGAAGTAATCTCTCTTCCTTAAACTTGGAGCTGACTGATTTTTCTTTCAGATGTGAAAGTTTTGTACTTGTTCTGCTCTCGTGGATTCTACAACTGATGTTCAGTGATAATGGAGCATTTCCAAATTTTGTCTTTCAGTACAGTGGGAATGGAGGTTTCATTTTTCATTCTTTTTAGTCTACTATAGCTCTGGTCTCTCATGCCTGAAATATATGTATTTTTTGAATCTATTCTACTGGCCAAGTATTCATGGAAAAGCGGACCTTCTAGAAGGCAGAATAAGTTGAGCACACTGTGTTTCATCTTTATGATAAAATACAGATTTCCCGTTAAAAGGCAATACCTTCTTTTGGAAAAGGTGAACAGAAGGGCACTTAAAAAAGGGCCTTACAAATTGAATTTGGAGGACTAAGAAAAACCGATAAAATTTATTTAATTGCAAATTGGATAAATTTCCACTCAATTTTAATAAGCTCAGATGTATATGTGTAGGAATATGTATACACAGACACAGACACACACACACATACACACACAATATTAAAAAAGAGAACAGAATGCCAGGCCACCTAGTTTTTGTATAGAACTTAGTTAAGTATTGCCTTGGTTTTACTGAGATGGTTTAATCAGTGATTAGCTTAACAAGCATTCATTCAGCACACATTTGGGTGTTTTCCATGTGCTATGGCCTTTATTAGTTTGTTACGTAGAAGTATGAGTAAGAAGTGGTCTCTCCTCAAAATCCTGCCTTTAACACACGAAACAGACTAAACATAACCCAACATGTTCAGGGTTAGTACTGTCCGTGGAAGCAGGATAATAGGCGGGATCTGAAGTGAGGTCCTCTGGGTGTGAACTTGGTGCTGCAGGCATATTAGCTGTGCAACTGTGGTCAGTTGTGGCACTACTAGTGGCCTCAGATTCTATTTTTAAATTAAATAGTACCACCTCTTAGAGTTGCCATAAGTATGTAAAGAACTTAGTAGGATGCCAATAAATGTTGCATAAATATAAATTGTTATGACTAATTTTATTGTTAAAAACATAGTACTTGGGAGCACAGAGAAAGGAACTATGAAAAATGACTGGAAGGGTTCTGGAAAGTTAATACAGAAAATATATTCTTTGGGCTAAGGGGGATTGGGGTGAGAAGAATCCTTTGAGGACCACAGAAGGCCTGTGCATGCAGAGATGCTGAGGGGAGGGGGACAAGGCTGAGGAGAGAGAGCCTTTCTGGAGGGCTTATATTGTTTTCCTTCATGTGTTCAATTTAGTTTTTTAGAACTAGAATTTGGTCTTTAAGGACTTTCTTTTCTTTTGGTATCAAGAAATAGTTTGTTTAATGAGTAATTGTCATTTGACTGTTTTGCACCTCTTTTCTCCCAACTGGCTAGTCTCCCAATGTATTAATAAATTTATTAGTGCCATAATTTAACTAATATGGATTTCCAATTAGAAATATATTTCAATTTCCTTTTTCTTATATTTAGGTTCAAGGCTAAAATTTTCTGTATGTTGTCCAGCCTTACTTTATAGCAAGTATTTCCAAAATATTAATATTTATATTTTCTGTTAGCCATCTTTGACCTTTTTAAAATTTTATACAGTGTGGCTTCATAAGTAATTTTCTACTAAATTTTATTTCTT
>NW_012150897.1:149235-151025 GCF_000956105.1 Propithecus coquereli
GATTACAGGCGTGAGCCACCGTGCCCAGCCTGCAATAAGGTTTTAAGAGTGAAATTTCCCTAGTTGTTGTCACTGTTACTGGGGTCATTATAGGATTGTCAGGTGATTTTCAGGCTGTGTGTAAAGTCCAGACCCTGGCCCAGAGAAGGGGCTCTGTGTATGTTGGTGCAGGGAGAGGAAGGGATGGATATCCATGCAGTCCAACAAGTGTCCAGCTGACTGAAAGCAAAAAAGCTTTCTAGAAAGGAAAAGTGTTCAGGGCCCAGCAAACTTCCTCCATTTCTTGTTTGGAGGCAACTTTGGAAGCTTCTTCCCCTTTGTCTCACAACTTCCTCATCACTGGAAAGTACCTCCTTCAAAGAGCTAGGAGAAAATAACAGTCAACCTAGAATTTCATATCTAGCCTAATACTCCTTCACAAATGAGGGTAAAATGAAAAAAAATCTTAGACAAATACTAGGAGAGTTACTATCCACAGTACTTTCTAAAGGAAGTAGATATAGTTCACCAAGATGAAAAGTAAACCCAGAGGGAAAGCATGAAACTATAATAGGAAGAAATTTTTTAAAAAGTCATAAAATGTAACCATTGATGGTACTTCCACCAATGCAAATAAAATAAAACCAAATTTTAATACAATAACAAGATATGTTGTGAAGTTCAAGGGTAATTAAATCATATTTTCAGGAGGCATATATAAAGTTGAAGAACTTAGACTTTTAGAAAAATCCACACATAACAGTATATGTTAACCTTTTAAGAGAGCATTATATATGACTTTTATAATTTTGGGGTGTTTCTTCTGTGCCTAGTTTGTTGAGGATTTTTATCATGAAAGGGGCTAAATTTTGTTAAAAACTTTTCTGCATCTATTGAGATGATCACATGATCTTTCTTTTTGCTTCTGTTTGTGTGGTGAATTACATTTATTGATTTACTTATGTTGAATGATCCTCACATCTCTGGGATGAATCCCACTTGATCATGGTGGATTATTTTTTTGGTATGATGTTTAATTCAGTTTGCTAGTATTTTATTGAGTATTTTTGCATATATATCCATAAAGGATATAAGTCTGCAGTTTTCTTTTATTGTTGTGTCATTTCCTGCCTTTGGTATCAAGGTGATCCTGGCTTCGTAGAATGAGTTGGGGAGGATTCCCTCCTTCTCGATGTTATGGAATAATTTCTGCAGAATGGGTACCAAATCTTCTTTGTAGATCTGATAAAATCTGGCTGCGAATCCATCTGCTTTGGGGCTCTTTTGTTGTTGTTGTTGTTGGAGGAGGAGTTTTTATTACTGCTTCAATCTCATTGGTCTTTATCGGTCTGTTCAGGAGTCTGTTTCTTCCTAATTGAATACTGGGAGATTGTGTGTTTCCAGAAATCTGTCCATTTCCTCTGTTTTTGAGTTTATATGCATAGAGATTTTCATAGTAATCACAGATGATATTTTGTATTTCTATGGTATCCAGTTGTAACATCTCCTTTTTCATTTCTGATTAAGCTTATTTGATTATCTGATTATTCTAGCAAAAGGTCTATCAATTTTGTTTATCTTTTCAAAGAACCAACTTTTTGTTTTATTGATCTTGTATATAATATAAGCCATATATGGCAAACCCACAGCCAGCATCATCTGAATGGGGAAAATGTTGAAAATATTCCACCTAAGAGCTGGAACAAGACAAGGATGCCCACTGTTATCACTTCTATTCAACATAGTGCTGGAAGTCCTAGCTACAGCAGTGGGGCAAGAGAAAGTAATTAGGGTATCCAGTAGGGAAAGAG
>NW_012150897.1:151075-153455 GCF_000956105.1 Propithecus coquereli
ATCATTTTTATTAAAATATATTTACCTATGACCCTTTATTTTAAACTTCACCTGAACTCTTCAAGGTCTTGAGCCTAGGGTACTTGAACTTTGAGTTGACAAAGGTAACATATCCAATACAGCAGGTAAAAGACATTTTGAATAGACTAGGAATTTATAATAAAATCCTCATCAGTTAAGTTTTCAAAATTAACTCATATTGTCAGTGTATTAAAATGTTTTTAGAAAACATAATACTCTCTCTGCACACAAAAATATTTAGCAAGTGTTAGCCTTAACTTTCAGATCTATTACTAATCAGTGTACTTGAAATAGTATTATTTTAGCAATACCTATTCTCATGTTTAATAAAATTCTTATCTATGAACACATCTACAGAGATTTCAATGCTATTAATCTAATTGAAGCTATTTGATTACAAGGGGATGAATGTTAAAATGACTAATATTTTCTGGAGACAAAATTTAATTTGCTTTTAAGTACGATAGCAAATGACATTCTTCTAGATCTCTGAATGGTATTGATGTTTATGTGTTCAGGTGTTGCACAAATTAAGAAACTAAATCACTTTCATAGGTAGGAGTTAAATGTGGTAGAGAAGTCATTAAAGTAATTTACAACTGATGATATGTCAAAGCAGTTTCCTATAAAATCCTACAGAGATAGGAGGGAGTATGAATCATTGAGAATTAAAGATTTTTCATCTCTAATTACTTTAGCTCTCTTAGGAACCACATATAAATTTTTAATGTAAAAAATAAAGACAACAAAGACTAGGGAGAAATATCACACTAATGCTGACTTACTTTTTGTTTTTCAAGACTGTAATTCTGGAATCAAACTGAATTTGGATACTTGATTTTAGTGCTTCCTCTCTCTGTTGTCACTAAAACAACATCAGCAACAAATTGTTCGTAAGGCCTGTGAGATTTCATTGGTTTGTCATATTCATTATACTAAAATTGATTGGGGAATGCCTAGAAAGCTCTCTTTCAATATAAGTATTTAAATATTTAAAATTTTTAATGTAAGTTAAATAAACCCTTACACCAAAAGAGAATTTCAGTTGTCCCTGAATCTGTACATAAAACTCAGGTATGTTAATTGCCATTATGATTTAATTTCATTTAGGGTTGTAGTGAGCATCTATTGTTTTGATCATGCAGTAACTACTCCCTATTCTTTGGATAAAATTACCCCATTTTTCTTCTGAGGAACCATCTACCTCCCAGTCTTCATTAATGAGTATGTGACTCAGATTGAGCCAATCAAGATACTATATTCTCATAGCCACAGTGGTTGTCTCAGGGATGAGTCCATGAACACAGCTATTTTGTCATATAAGGGCCATGAAAATGAAGTTAGCATGGAGGAGAGTAGAATAAAAATCAGAGAAGAGACCATATCCCAGTGAATTTTTGAACTTCTGGAAAAAAAGACCTAGATTTTTAATTATTTCTCCCCCAAAATTATCCTGTTCATCTATACCAGTTTGAACTGAATTGGGTTTTCTGTCACTTGCAACTTAAAGAATCCTAACCAAAATATGTACAGAATTTTGGGGTTGGAAATCAATGAATTGCAGGAGTAGCTGGGTTTAACATGAAGTACAGCTCCATTCCTATAGCCAATTTCAGAGGCAGGGGTGTTTTTTTCTCTCTAAATATAAATTATTTCCAAATAAGATTGCTAAAACTTATGCCTAGATGTAGACATGTATAAAGAATCAATCTGGCAGTCTTGACATAAAAATCCTGACAAAGTAATTCAAGTTCTTTTGTGTTTTCTGAGATAAATGATCTTTTTCCCTATTGTGCCTCTGAGAGGAAGACAAATCTAGGTTTTAATTTTTCAATAGTCTTAGGAGAATATGGCAGTATCCACACCTGCTGTGCCCAATGTGTAGGGCAGCAGTAAGCAGCCTGGAGGCTGGACCCAGGCTTGCAGGCACAGAGCTGGGCCAGCTGTGGCTGTAGGGCCACCCTGAACTCAGCACGGGGCCACCCTGGCCGGAGAAGATGCTCAAATTTGTGGGAACATGGAGCAAGCCTTGTATTGGATGATCTCAAGAAAAGGAGTCAGCTGGCTTATCTGGCCTTGTAGAATCAGCTTCCTGGAGATTTTTACAGACCTATGAACCACCTTGCTCAGCTGGCTTAGTTCTTTGGGAGTCCCTCTTTATGTTATTACTTGTTTGGGTTATGCATTTAAATGTTATATTTTGTACAGCATTTGTGTTTTGGGTAAGATCATGGTTTCTTTTGGGTCAGTCTACTATGACAATGTAACTGGAAGTCTGAAATAAGGTTTATTTTATTTTATTTTATTTTTTTTATTTCAGCATATTATGGGGGTACAGATGTTTAGGTTACGTATGTTG
>NW_012150897.1:157644-159102 GCF_000956105.1 Propithecus coquereli
TCAATTCATGAGTGGATTAACAAAATGTGGTATATGTATACCACCTAGTACTACTCAGCCATGAAGAAGGATGACTTAATGCCTTTTGCAACAATTTGGATGGAAATGGAGACCACTTAAGTATTGCAAGAATGGAAAAACAAACACCACGTGTACTCACTATTAATTTGGAACTAACTGATAGCATACATGTGCATAGAGGGAAATAAAACTCAGCAGAAATCAAGCAGGGGGAGGGGAGAAAATAGAGGAGGGGATGGGCACAAGCCTACTTAATGGGTACAATGAACACTATCTGGGTGACGGACACACTTTTAACCTTGACTGGAGCATTACAAAAGTGATCTATGTAACCATAAACATTTGCACCCTCATAATGCTTTGAAATAAAAACACACAATAAAAGAGATCATTAAAAGAAAAAACAATCCATCGTTAGCTTCCCAACATATATATAATGAAAAAGAAAGAAAACATTTTTATGTGTCCAGTTGAAAGCAAGAAAAGGAGACCAAAAGAAGCAAAGAAATGGATGGTAAGTAGAAACTACAAAATAAGATGGTAGAAATAACTGCAAATATTACAGTAATCACAACACAAATTGTCAAGAAGAAAGAGTTTCAGTGTACGGGGTTCCCTTTACAGTAGAACAGAATGGAAAGCTCAGAAATATAAACTCACATACATAAAAACTTGATATAGGGCAAGCATATTAAAAATCAGTGGGATGATATCTTAATATTTAGTAAACAGAAGTGGCACAATTGGAAAATGAAGATAAATCCCTCTCTCACATCATATGCAAAAATCTATTCCAGGTGCAAAATATCTAACAGAAACATAATAAAAGGGAGGTAAATAGGAGAATATTTTATAATCTGAGAGTAGAGAGAAGAGTTTAAACAATTCATAAGCATCATAAGCCATAAAAGAAATTACTAAATTTCACTAAATTAAAATTTAAAACTTCTCTATAGCATCTATCCATTTATATGGATAAAATAGAAGTCAGTCTGAAAGAAGATATTTGGAGCACATATAACTGTAAAGTGTTAGTTGCCTGAGAACATAAAAATTTCAATGACCCCAATGGACAAATGTGCCAAATAGATCAATAGACAATTCACAGAAGAGGAAAACTTAAATGTCCCCATAGGTCAACAACAATGTTCAATTTAAGTAGCAATCTGGGAATGCAATCAAAGTAAGGAAATACAATTTTATACTAATATAATTGCAGAAGTAAAATTTATGGCAATGCTAAATTGACATACACATATTGCAATTGGTGATGTGAAGAAATAGGAATCTTATCCACTGCTGAAGGTAATGAAATTTAAAACTACTTTGGAGAGCAATTTGGCAATATCTATCTAGTTAATCTGAAGATTGCCTAGGCTAGGTGCATACCTGTCAAAGAAATGTGAACAACAATGTTCAATGCTCAGTTGCTTACAG
>NW_012150897.1:159692-161229 GCF_000956105.1 Propithecus coquereli
TACTCAATTATAATCACTACCAGGTAAATAAAATTAAAACAAAAATCTAAGTTCATTGTATGAAATGGGCAAAAATGAAATATTTTGAAAATACAAAATTGGTGAAGATGTAAGTTGATTTCTGATGGGAGTACAAATTACTGTAATTTTTTGTAAAATGACTTGGTAATACATAAGTGTGAAGATGAATATTTCATGTAAAAACAATAACATTATTCTAAACATGCTTTCATATAGTTGCACAAAGAACAAGAATGCACATTGTGCTATTGCAAAAGTGGGAAACTGAAAATAATCTAAACAAACATCAATAGAGGACAGGAAAATTAAGGTCTGCTCATATGATGGCATACTATGTAGATTAAATGAATTAACTAGGTCTGAATATTTTCAACATAGATAAATTTCAAAAACAAAATGTTTAATAAAAATGAAAATTGTCAAATGTTACATATACCATGATGACATTGATGTAAATTAAAAACATACAGACTCTGTATTCTCTTTTTTGACCTGTTTGTGGATGCAGAGAGGAACATTCATACACTGCTGGTGGGACTGCAAACTAGTACAAACTTTATGGGAAGTAGTATGGAGATACCTCAAAGAACTAAAAGTAGAACTACCATTTGATCCAGCAATCCCGCTACTGAGTATCTACCCAAAGAAAAAAAGGCATTCTATAAAAAAGACATCTGCACTCGAATGTTTATAGCAGCACAGTTCATAATTGTAAAGATGTGTAAACAACCCAAGTGCCATCAATACATGAGTGGATTAACAAGATGTGGTATATGTGTACCATGGAGTACTACTCAGCCATTAAAACAATGAATAACTACCTATTGTTTTATCCTAGATGAAGCTAGAGCCCTTTCTTCTAAGTGAATTATCCCAAGAATGGAAAAAAAAACACCACATGTACTGGACAGTTAAATTGGTACTAATTGATCAACACTAATGTGCACATATGGGGAGTAACATTCTAGGGTGTTGGACAGGTGGTGAGGGGGAAGGGGATGGTTAAATCCCCACTTAACCAATGTGGTGTGTGCTATCTGGGGGATGGGTAGGCTTGTGGGGTGGTGCAATGGCAATTTACATAACCAAAGCATTTGTGCCCACATAATACTCTGAAATAAAAAATTAAAAAAAGACTCCATTGTCCTAATCATTATTGTTTTATAGTAGATCTTGATTTGTGTGAATATATCTCTATACTTAGTTCTTCTTCAGTAATATTTTGCCTATTCCTAGTCTTTTAGTTTTTCAAATAAATTTTAAAAGGAGCTTGTCAGATTTAATTAAAACGTGTTGATATTTCATTTGGAATTACATTGATTCTATTTCTCTGAAAATTTAGGGGCAATTGGTACCTTTGTGACATTGGGTTTTTCTATACTTAAAAATGGTATTTTCTATTTTAAAATTGTCTTTTCCAATGTCTTTCAATAATATTTAACTATCTCCAAAAATGTGTATCTTTTAGTATCCCAGGTACCTTATTTATTTGTTGGCTGCCTATTATGTCTATTTT
>NW_012150897.1:163179-188785 GCF_000956105.1 Propithecus coquereli
ATTGTGACTCAGGGAATAGGGAGGCCCAAGGAGAAGGAGAGAGACAGGGGAACAGCTGGTTGGTGGAGTAATTGGAACACGTACAAGAACACATATAGCATTTATTAAGTTTGCCAACTTATGTGGGCATGGTTCATGGTGCTCCAAAACAATTGCAATAACATCGGTTACATTGAAGATCATTCAACACAGATCACCATAATGGATATAATAATAATGAAAAAGTTTGAAATATTGTAAGAAATACCAAAATGTGACACAAACACAAAGTAAGCACATACTGTTGTAAAAAAATGGTGTCGATAGACTTGTTCAATGCAGTGTTGCCACATACCTTCAATTTGTAAAAAATGCAACATATATGAAGCACAATAAAGTGAATTGCAATAAAATGAGATTTACCTGTACTATCTACCCAATTAAATATTTTTTCCTCTTTAAATGAAAACTGTCCACATTTTTGGAGATAAAAGAAATTCTATTATTATTAAAGTTGTGGAGGGGTAGAGGGCCATTAATATATGCCATACTCTGCCAAGAATGCTGGTCAGAAATTATGGGAAAATTAATTGCAAAGAATACACTTCTATGGCAAACATGTCAGAAGCCATGATTTACTACTGCAACTAGACTGTGTGATTCAGATAATGATTGGCAGGGCATCCAGGGCTATATGATAGATGTGGCTGACTGATCATCATTGAAAGGCAGCATTAATAATGCACTTTCAGAGAGTGTCAAGCTGTTAAGTGGAAGGTTGCCTTTATAAGTGGGGAGCTGGTGATTTTGCTCCAAATGTGCTCTTCTTCTTCCTCCCAAATCTGCTTACATGTAAGCCATTCTAATGTTATGATTCAGAATTGGCCAAGTTCTAGGAATACTTTAGTATTACTGATGAAATGTTAGCCCAGACAGTAGCAAAAATCTCTACCCATAAAACAAATCCCAAAGAGCCGTGATTTATCACAGATGCCAGTGTGGTCTTTGTCATCATTTCTGAGTCTGTCTATGGGCTCATAATCAAGCAGCTAAAAATAACAAGTATTGCTGAGGCTCGAGTGGAGGGTCAGGGCCAGCTGTCTTTAGGAGTTAGCATAGTCTAGATACTTTACAAAATGTGAAGAGCAATAAGCAAATGGTAACTGTAAGTAGTTTTAACAAAGCTTTGAATCTGGATGCATTTTGTGTTTATCTCTGTGGGGAAGCCCATTTGGTGCCTTGTGGAACATTTCCAAGGGTGTTCACTTCTGCCCATTTGTGCTGTTAGGATCTTTGTGTGTTTTCAGGACTGATGAAATAACACTCTATGTAGAGACCCGAAAGTATCCTTACATTATATCTATATTTTACATCAGATAGCAATGAGTTAAGAGAGATGTTGGCTTCTGGTTCATGATACATTCTGAAGCAAAGCTTGATACTTCCTGTTTATCTGTTTAAAAAACACTTTGTCTTTTGGCTTTTCTCCTTGGAGAATCATAGTGACCAAGGGCATAGTGTATCACAAGAGTAAAATATTCACCTACATAGTATGAATTTATTCAACTATTATATTTGTATATTGGCTTAAGCATTTTTTATATTCTCTCAATTCATTTTATCGTTTATCTGCTTCGGGTTGTAATTTTCAAGAGAACAGCATCCATGGTGGTTAATTGTTTTGTACCATGTTATAAGCATGTAGTTGTATAACAAATAGTGTTTGAAGATGATCATGATGGTGGTTACTCTAGATACATTTGTCTTTAGCATTAGTATAATTGACTGGATTTGGAGCTGGCCGCCATTGGGTTTGAATGTAACCCTGGAAGTGTCTTAGCATGTCTCTATACAATTGAAAATTTCTAGCTTGAATGCCAGTCAGAAAGTCATTCTTCTTGCCGAAGAGGTACAGGATAAACAGAGCTTCAGGGTGTCCAAGAAGACACAGAAGGAACCAAAATCTGAAGATGCAAGACGGAGGCCTCAAATCACAGTGTAGAGACAGCTGGGCTGCAACACCAGGTAGTCATGGCTAGAGAGGGAAGCAAAGCCAACAATATGTGCCTTGCAGAGCTTTCTGGAGAAAAGCAAAAGCTCCTTTGCAATACCTTTGATGACAGTTCTTATCTTAAAAGAAATTTTAAGCAAGAGCATAAGAACAAGAACATTTTTGAAAATAGTAGTATGGCAAAAACTTTGTCCTAGAACACTGAAATAAAGGAAGGAAAACTAAATTGTCAGAAAAAGAGAAAAATCAGATGCATTTGGAAAATGGAGAAAGTTAATTCACAAGGAAATAACTTCAGCTTAGTGCACAGGTAGGATGGGTCTACCTGACATTGGGGACCCAGGGATTTCTGAAACTTTGGGTGGGAAGTGTGAATAAAAAGGAATGAATCTCTGAGAGTTTCAAGTATCTGGCACAGGAGTAGGGGAATGCTATGGTGAAAACCACCTTGAGGTGTCCTTGACTGGCAGAAGCAGTGAAGGCAAGAGTAGGTGGGTTTGTTTACCTGTTGCACAAGGTGTTAATTGTTCTACTCCTTGCTCAAGGCCTCTGTGGGTGGGAGATTATCCTAGGCACATGTGGTCCCTGTGGCAGCAAGGGTGGCATCTGTTACTTCAAAGGGTGGCAAGATCCCCTGGGCCTACAGAGAGGGCCAGCTAGGGATGGCAGAGACAGCAATGTAGGAAGTAGAGTAGAAGAGATCTCAGCACCCCAAAAATCTTTGTCCTGCTGTGTAAGACAGAAAGGGAAAAACTGAAGGGTCAGACTTGTCAGATTCCTTTATATCTGCACACTGGAAATGAGGGGAACTTCCTAAGAAATTGTAATAAATGCCTGATCTAAGGCCATGTTTTCTTTGCCACATAGCACACCACTTGGTTCCTCACTCAGCTTAACAAGCTGGCTCCACATTTTTTTGTCCTCCTTAGATTCGGTTCTCTAGATTTGAGTGTTTGCTGTCCTAGAACCTCCATGGGATCTTGGTTCCATTCAAAGAACAATGTAAAGAGGATCATTTTTGTGAGTATCTAACTCATAACTTTTAAATTTCTTTTTTAAATTACCGGCTGAGCTGAGGGGGTTGTTTTCCAAGAATAGGTACTATAGTGTGACTACAGTAGTGATTTTCAAACTTGTTTTGACTATTGTGACTTGGAGAAAAAAATCCATTTTACATCAAGGCCCAATACACAAACTTCTACATATAGAAAGGTAAAAAGTTTAATAAAATAATATTGACTATAGCAGTGTTCTATGTAGTAAGGTTTCCTGTCTTATCCTATTTCACTTTTGAAAATGCCTTTTGTAATTCACCAAACTTATTTTATAACACACAATGTAGAAAAATCTGCATTTTAAAAACACTGGTCAAAAACAAGGGCCAGCAAATTATAGCCAGAGCCAAATCTGCTGTTTTTGTAAATAAAGTTTTATTGGAACACAGTCATGCCCATGATTTACATATTGGTTATGGCTGCTTTTGTGTAGTTGTGACAGAGACCATATGGCTCAGAAACCCTAAAATATTTACTGTCTTTTCCTTTGCAAAGTAAATTTACTGGCTGGGCATGGTGGCTCATGCCTGCAATGCCAGCACTTTGGGAGGCTGTGAAGGCCAGGAGTTCAAGAACAATCTGAGCAACATGGCAAGACCTGAAAAAAAAAAGTCTCTGGAAAAAAATAAATTAGCTGGGTGTGGTGACATGTGCCTGTAGTCCCAGCTACTTGGGAGGCTGAGCTGGGAGGATTGCTTGTGTCCGGGAGTTCTAGGTTACATTGAGCTATGATTGGGCCACTGCACTCTAGCCTGGGTGAAAGAGCAAGACTTTATCTCTAAAAATAAATAAATAAGTAAATTTACTGATCCCTACTCTGGAAAAAAGAAGGCAGTTTAGGTACATAAATGAGTGTGTGTGTATATATAGTGTATATTCATATTTACATTCACATTCATATATTTATACACATTCTTATATGCATATAAGTCTCTTTATATGTATTCTCAAATCATCTTTAAGTATATTTCAAAATATATTAAGGCCACATAGAATGTAGTGTACACTAAAGACAGGTCTTAGGGTGCTTAGAGGCTGCTGCCATTGAAGTGTGTGAATGGTATGAAGATTTTAAGGTTGCCTGTTTCAGGGGATTGTGTGGGTCCTCTAACAGTACTGAACAACTTAAAGAATGATAAAAAATTCCTAAATTTTTTGGCTCAAAAAATAGACTGTTCACAGGCACCTTCTATTCCAATTTTAAAAAATAAATAAATCCTGTATCTTAGAGCTTTAGGACTAAGAGAAAACTAAATAAGTTTGATGTTGCAGGTTGCTGACATATACTTCCAGTTGAATTCATGGCTTCATCAGATCTGTATAAGAGTACGGGTATTGGTTTTTGTAAATATTGTGGGAAGTTTGAACAAATGGTTATTGAAAACCACTAGATGTGCTGGATATGTGGGAAAAACCTTATGATCCAGGTGAGGGTACCAGGCACACATACATGACCACAAGATGAGAGGTCACTGGCAGTGCATAATGACTGCCAAATAAGCGCAATGGACCTTCAGGGCTGGGGCAGATCAGGGATGAAAGAGGTCATAGCTAAGCTGGAGAAATCCGGGAGTGCTATGGACTGGTAGTCAGGGAGATGTAGGCCTGGGATCCAGTCCACACCGGTCTCTCAGGCTTGAACAAGTCACAGTATCTTTCTGGGACTTCTGAATCCTTACCAGTGAAAGGAGTTGCAAATGGTTTTACAATTATCCTATTGTTCTGCAGTCTATGGTTGCACAGTCACAGAAGAAGAATTAAACCAAACCTTAAGAAACTTAAGATGTTGTTATGAGGGCAAAGCTGCAGGACATTGTAGAATGGTTTGTGCTAAATATTATAACTAAACTATCATGAAGAAAATATTTGGAAATACAAGCCATTGATATCACATGGTAGAAAAAGTGGACAATACATTATAATTGGATTTGGGTTCATGGTGAAAAGTGTCGATTCCCATCTATCTGTAACTGTGGTTCACTTGAATCCCGAGTCTCTTACATGTGTTCTTTCGTCAGTATCATTCCTCTAATTCTGTTGCTACTTATCTATTAAACAAAAAAGGCACAGTGAAGAACTATTCTATATCTTTTTGTATTTTTAACATTAAAGGGAATGTAAGCAGGGGTGGGGAACCTGCGGCCCTGGGGCCTCATGGGGCCTTCCAGATCGTTGAGTGCAGCCTTTTGACTGCATCCAAATTTTACAGAACAAATCCTTTTAATGAGGGGATTTGTTCTGTGAAGTTTGCGTTCCATTGAGGGGCTGCACTTGGGGATCTGGAGGGCCACACGTGGCCGCAGGTTCCCCATAGTATTCTATGTAACACCAAATTGACAAACAAAAACTTATAAATGCTCTCTTAGTCTGAGGGAGATGGAGGGTGACACTTCAATATTCTCAAATGTACACAATCCTAATTTAAGCACATTAGTGGCAGCACTTTTTTAGGGGTTAACAGTTTTTGTGCAGAAGTGAGGCTAAGTAGTTTGTTTTGGTTTTAATAAGTCTTCCTCACAAGAATGCTTCTTTCTTATTAGTTGCCTTTTTATTTCAAAGACTATAAGGAAGGATTAAAGAGATTATTTTGATTAAAATACTAAACAGCTGCTTTCTATTTATTGTTTTAATCAGGCTTCCAGATGATTCATGTCTGACGTTAAATGCAGTATAACAAAGAGTATTGAATGTTGCCATCTTGAAGCTACCAGTATGACTTTTCTTGCTGTTTGCTTTCACAGAAATATTCCTAAGGATGAATGGAATTATATATAAATAATCACACTATAAATATTTGTGTCACTTTTCCCTTTCAAATCAAGAGTCTTGTCAACAGAAATGCCATTAACTCCATAAGAGCAGTGCTTGAATAAACACCTTTAGTAAAGAAAATATTATTTCTGTTATATTTCTCAAGAGAAGTAATATAGACAGAGTGGTATGAATTACCATGTTATTTGTTGCATAATCAGGGAGTAACAAAGTAGCTTCATGTGCTTGCTTTGATAATGGGGACAAGTTATTATAGAACAATGCCTGAGATTTCATATTAGCTCATTAACCACTATTATTCATAATTGAGTAATAGACTACTTGTAGGATGTTTTGGAAAAAAAATCCACATAGTTTAGGTTAACTATATGCATTTTATCCTATACTATTTAGACTTCTTTATAGTCCTAACTAACATTATTAATGCCCTCTCTTCTACCCATCCAGCACCCTGGCAATCTGGAATATAGTTGGTTTATCATGCAAGACCTAGTTATCAGAAGATTCATCTAGATTTTGCAGTTAGTGGGTATTTAAACAGACTTGAAGTAGACATAGATGGGACTACTGTAATACTCAAGTAGCCCCTGAATCACAGCATCCCCTCACTGCCTCCATGTACTTGGAGATATTAGTTTTCCATCATTGACTAGTATGGTTGGGTTGGGATGACTTTTGGTATTGTCTATGGATAAGTTATCATGTGAATCTGATTGAAGCACAAACAGCCTGCTATAGATCGAATGTTTGTGTTCCCCCAAAATTCATATGTTATAACCTGATCACCAATGATATGGTATTTGGAGGCGGGGCCTTTGGGAGGTTATTAGGTCATGAAAGTCATTATGACTAGGATTTATGTCCTAATAGAAAAGGCCTCAGAGAGCTCCCTTCTCTCTTCCACCGTGTGAGGACACGGAAAAGATGGCAGACTATGAACCAGGAAATGAGCCCTCACCAGACACCGAATCTGCTGGCACTTTGATCTTAGAATTCTCAGGCCATAGAACTCTAAGAAATAAATTTCTGTTATTTATTAGCCACCCAATCTGTGATATGTGTTATAGCAACCTGGAAAGACTAAGACAAAGCCATAATGTAAATGTGGGTTTCAGATGTGCAACAAAATAGGGAAAATATGACAGTGTAAACTGTGAAGAAAATGAGGGAAATACATTATGGATGATAGAAGAACTAGGGTTCCAAAACAAAGTTTCTTGGTTGAGTCTGCCATGATACAGAGGCAGCTAAAAGGAAAATAATAAATGACCTTGGTTAAGACATCTGAAGGTGCTGCAGAAGTGGAAATGTAAGAGGGTATAGCCTTGCTCCCTGGTGGTTGTCACTGGGGAGAAACTCATTAAGATGCGTTGAGCCTCTTATGAAAGATCCAGTCATTCATTTATTCACTCGTCAGTTACTGAGTGCCTTCCCTGACCTAGGCTCCGATCTAGACACTAGATGTATTTAAGGGAACAAAACAGACACAGTCTCTTCCACTATGAAATTTACATTCTGCTGAGAATAGACAGATGATAAATCAATATATAATTTCTATCTCTATGGTATTAAGCACTGTGGAAAATATGATGTAGATTAGATATAATAGAGTGTGACAAGGAGACAGATTTTATTACTATTTTATAAAGTTGGTGGGGGATGTGGGATCAAGAACTTTCTTTTTGAATGGGAGATATTGTAGCATATGAATACTGACAGGAATGATCTAAAAGAGGGAAAAAATGGAGATGCAGGGAATAGAAGGAAACAGCATGAGAGAAGTTCTTGATTAAGCATAGAACATGGGATCTGGCACAAAAGTGGAGGCTTGGACTTAGATAGGAACATGGATAAGTGAGATGATTAAAACTGCAATTAATGGAAAGATACCATTATCAATAATGCCAAGATTTGACCATTAGAATAGGTGCTAAGTTTAGGTCAAGGACAAGGCCATTAGGGCAGAGGAATTCAAGGATTAGTGAACCTGAGTATTCTGGCATAGTTATCCAGTAGATACTGAAATCACCAAAAATTATGACTGGAGTGCTATTGGAGAGAATCACAGAAAAGAAAGTATTAAATTCTTCAAGGAATAAGGGGCTGTTCCAGGGATTCTGTAAATGACAGTGAGAATACTTAAATAAATAAATGTAAACCATTCACCACTTAGGAGATGGGTGCTCTTATCTGATCCCCCTTCCTTGACTGGAAGGCTGGGGAAAAGTCCTGGTCTAAGGCCAGGCAGACCATCCTTTATCTGGAATTTTAAGGATATTGAAATACAGAGGATATACAAAATTGATGGTTGAATTGAATCATCTGAGTCATTAAACCAGAGAAGTGGCTACAGTTGGGTCATCACTATGAGGCAATGCTGGGGCAAGGTGTGAGGTATACAGTCAAGGGATCTGAGGACCAGGGGGAGGAGAGCAAAGGAGAGTGTGGGAATCAGGCTATTTGCAGGTTATCTGAAGGTTGAAGGATACAGCAGGGAAACAGGAAATTGTTACATCTGGGCTTTAGAGAGGTCACTATGGTGTGACAGAGGTTATCCAGCTTTACTTACTTTAAGATCAGAGTAGACAATATCCAAAGAATATTGTCTTGCCTATAGAATGATTTTTTTACAATTATGAACATCTCAACCAGTCCAGAATCCCATCTCTCCATTCTGACATTGCTTATAAAAACTTGTTTATCATTCCATCAGCCACTTTTATTTGGGCATATTGTCATATGAAAGTAGAAAAGCATTTTTTCTTGCATTAAGAATGTTAAATCAGTTTTACTGGAAGGACTAAGGTTTTTCATATGAGATTGCCCCCTGGAGGACAGTGGGAGCAGCCAGACAGCATCTGCTTACTGCTTTAGGGTGGATCACCATTAATTAATGTGAGTAGAGAAAGGTGGTGGGGAGAGGTCCTGTTTACCCCACTGGTGCTCTTGGGCCCCTTGTGGCTGCTGTCATTTGCAATGACATTTAAAATTCTCTGCTTTTCCATCATGTGGTCTGTTTCCTTCATTGAGTCTCTTTATGTTCACAGCCTGTGTAAGATTTTCTCCTGTTTAAAAAAGCTGCTTAAAATGCAGAATGCTACTTCCCATCTCCTCCTTTTACTTCCTTCTGCTGTTCTTGAAAATAATTGCTGTATATAGTCAATCCACAGAGTATGAGAATAGATAGAACCTTTACAGATTCTACATTATAAATTTAAGATTGCAATCTCTTCATTTCCACAAATGCCAAAGATGAGGGTCTTTGCTTTCATTTCTTTTCTGTCAAGAGGACTAAATTTAGCTGGTTGATTTACCTTTTATCATCCAAACATTAATTTTGCAAAGCAAAGAAACTTTTCCAGATGGACCTTAAAAAGATAATATATCTGATCCCTAAAGCCCTGAATCAGAGATAATACATCAGAGACTTTTTTGGAGAGCTAGGCTTTTTATTTTTTATTTTTATTTTTTTTTTACATATTCTTATTTATCATTTATTAGGTTTCCTTTCTATATGCAGAAATAAGGTATGAGAGCCTGCATTTGTCTGTATTTTCTATTAAAGTGAAACAAGCAAATATCTCCAATATCCTACCATGCTGTGCAGATTATAAATGAACTCTTCGAAGAGTTCTTCTTGATATCAAGATATTACCAATTTATTTTAATTTTTGCTGCTTATTTGTGAAATAGAAGAGTTGATTGGAAATAGATGTGAAATAGAAGAGTTGATTGTATGCGTGGAAGCAATAAAATCTGATTTGGTGCATTATGAATTGACATGGCCCTAAAGTGATTGTCACTCATTTCCTTAACTCCCTAATGAATTTTCCAAAGTCACTGCTTCAAACTTTCTCCATATATTTCCAGCCTTTTTTCTCCCTTCATCCCTAAAGTAGCCTTGCCTACTACCCTGCCTGAAGAGATTTGAAAACCGTCTTTGAAACCATTTAACTCCCTCAATTTCTATATTAAACTCCTTTTATCATTCAAAGAAAACCACAGTGTTATAATGTGGTCATGATTTTGACACATTTCTAATTGACCATTGTCCAAGCTCTTTTCAGGGCTCTTCAATTATACTTGGTGACTTTGAGGGATCAATATAAGAAGGAATATCTATAATAAACTTGTTTAGTTTTGATTCTATATTTATATTCAACCAGTGCTTACTGTGAAGTATTTTAATACATTTTTTACATTTCTGAATTTTACATTTTGATTCAGTTTTTTAGATAGATTTTTGAAGGAGTATTTTTTTCAAAAGCCTCATTCTCACAATACTACCTATCTAGTATTTGCTGATATGTAGTATGCTTAAAAATGTATACAATGGTGCAAATTAGAAATATCCCAATTTAAAATCAGAATTTAAAAAGTTCTCTTATAATCTGTATAATAGGTGAAACATTGAAGGTGTATAATTGGAAAGAAGACTTTGGAGTAAAATCTTAGCAGTTGTCCAAGCAGAAAAATATAGACTCATCAATTCGTTAAACACGTATTTATGAAACACTATGTGCCAAGCATTGTTTCAGATACTGGGGATATAGCAGTGAAAAAAAGAGAAAAAATTCTTGTCATCAATGAACTCATATTCTCCTCAACAATAAATCAGATTAATAAATAAAATACAGGGTGATAAGTGATATGGAGAAAGAAATAAAGGAGGAAAGGGGATAGTAGTGTCAGCCTAGAGACTGCAACTTTAGGTTGGCTAGGGAAGTACTCATTGATGAGGTGATCCTATTTAATAAGTGGTGCTGGGAAAATTGAATAGCCATATGTAGAAAAATAAAACTGGACCCCTATCTCTCACCATATGCAAAAATTAACTCAAGATAGATTAAAAACTTAAATGTAAGTCTTTAATGTAAATTACATTTTACATTTACATTTTAATGTAAATATTCTAGAAGAAAATCTAGGAAAAACTCTTCTGGATATTGGCCTAGGTGAAGAATTTATGACTAAGGCCTCAAAAGCAAATGTAACAAAACCAAAAATAGACAAATGGGACTTAATTAAACTAAAAAGCTTCTGCACAGCTAAAGAAATAATCAACAGAGTGAACACACAATGGTAAAAAATATTTGCAAGCTATACATCCAACAAAGGACTAATATCCAAAATCTACAAGGAACAACTCAGCAAGAAAACCCCAAATAACCCTATTAAAAGGTGGGCAAAGGACATGAACAGACGTTTTTCAAACAAAGACATACAAATGGCCAAGAAGCATATGAAAAAATGCTCAACATCACTAATCATCAGAGACACAGAAATTAAAACTGCAATGAGATACTGTCTTATACCAGTCAGAATGGCTGTCACTGAAAGTCAGAAAATAACAGATGTTGGTAAGGATGCAGAAAAAAGAGAATACTTAAACACTGTTAATGGGAATGTAAATTAGTACAACCTCAATGGAAAACAATATGGAGATTTCTCAAAGAACTAAAAATAGAACTACCATTCCATCCAGAAATCCCACTACTGGGTATCTACCCAAAGGAAATGAAATCATTATAAAAAAAAAATATGTGCACTCATATGTTTATTGCAGCACTATTCACAATAACAAAGATACGGAACCAATCCAAGTGTCCGTCAATGGATAATTGGATAAAGAAAATATGGTATATATATATACCATGGGATACTACTTAGTATTCATAAAAAAGAATAAAATCATTCTACAACCTCAATGGAAAACAATATGGAGATTTCTCAAAGAACTAAAAATAGAACTTTTGCAGCAACATGAATGGAATTGGAGGCTATTATCTTAAGTGAAATAACTCAGAAACAGAAAGTCAAATATTGCATGTTCTCCCTTAGAAAGGGGAGCTGAATAGTGTATATACATGAACATAGAGAGTAGAATAATGGACATTGGAGACTAGGAACGGTGAGGGATGAAAAATTATTTAGTTGGTACAATGTACACTAGTGAGGTGATGGTTACACTAAAAGCTCAGACTTCCCTCCTGCCCACTATATCCATGGAACAAAACTCTACTTGAAACCCTAAAATCTATAAAAATAAAAAGAAAATAAAGTTAAGGCTAGTAAAGGAGCATCACTCCCTATGAACATGTAAATTGGGACTGCTGCTTTCTTTACTCTCTTGTTTGCTGAGTTAGGGGTGGAAACTCAAGCATGGTGAGATCTTCCTAGGAGGTCTTTTATTTTAGGTCTAAAAGTTATTTTTTAAAATTTTTGTTCTTTTTTTTCCTTTCAGAATAATACGGGAGTACAAATGTTTTGGTCACATGAATTACTTTTGTACAGTTTCAGTCAAAGTTATAAGTGTGTGCATCACCCAAATAGTGATGGACACATCACCCATCCCCTCTTCTCCTCTAGGAGGTCTTGAGTCAATGAAACAAATGAATGTTTCTTGTCCATGGATTTGTGTATGTGTGTTTGGCTTAGGTTACTGGTGCCCTAGTAATTAATGTTGAAGTTGGAAATGACCCTATAAGCAATCTATGAAGAAATGTAATGGCCCCCAAAATGTTTGCTAAACTGAACTGGCCAAAGTACTATTGTGAAGACCTAGCACTTAACCTTAACCCACATGTCTTTTTTCCCCACTAGAGTTGTTTTTTTTTACTTCATCATCTTTATTTCAGATAATCATTGTAGTGGTTTTCTCTGAGTTTTCTTTTTTTCTTTCAATATTTGTTTTTATTTTTTTCTATCTCTTTATTTCATAATATCTTTATTTCATAATATGCAGTGGTGGTCATTAGAGACCTATTTTAAACTCAGTTCAAAAGATGTGTCTGGTAAATTTCTAAAAATAATCCTCTTCTCTTCCAATTTCCCTTCTTTGTCATTCTTGTTTATTTAAAAGGGATGAACTTTGGAATGGCATTGATTTCTTAAGACATGACAATATGACAAAATTCCCATAATAGAAGTTCTGGGTCTCCCATTTCTTTTCATAGAAATTTCTTTAAGAATTTTTGTTTTGTTTTTTCTTGAAGGAAGCAGAGCAGCTGGTTCTCTCTGAGCTATTGATTTGGATTCAGCTTCAGTGATTATTTAATTCTTTGTGCATCATTCATCTCTAGTATGTTCTGCTCCATGAAAGACATTTGTGGGTGAATGAAGGCATATATATGTATTTCTGCAAGGACTTGTTTCAAGCGCACTGTACCCTGGAAACTCTCCTAGTTAATAAAATATACCCCCTCAAACTTTCTAATTAGTGAATTTGAATTTTTAGTCTTCTGTACACCTAATTTCATGGTACCATAACACTGGGGTTCAGATTAGCAGCATTTTGGTTTGGTGAGCAGGTTAATTGTGTATGAAGTAGGCCTTTGTTAATGCAACAAGCTGCTTCATCTCTCTTGCAAGCACATTGCATTATAGAGATCATTTCTACAATTTGTAATCATAGAGAACATCTTTAGACTGTTTTCTGCCAGTCACACTTAAAAATTTTCAATTTTCAAGATCACAATCATGGAAATTACAAGAGCGTATATGTTGTGATTCATAGAAGGACATTACCTTGCCTGAGTAATGAGTCGTGTTTTGTGTTGTGTGTATGTTTGTATTTATGTGTGCACAAGCATGTGTGCCTGCTTGAGCAGTGTGCAATCACTTAGTTTATCCTTCCTGACATTGTTTCTAGAACTGTCTAATCTTCCATTACTATTCTAGGACTTTCCTTCTTACACATTAAAAAAATACTTAAAAATATAAATACTTAAAGGAATCGTGATTTTAGAGACTGACATATTGATTTTTTTTTTTAGCGATTTAAGATGCTTTTTACTTGACTGGTCCTAGGGAAAGTGTTTTTCGTATTTAATCACTTAAAATATACAAATTGTGACTTCTTTAGTTACCTGACATAAAATCAAATAGCACATAATCCCAATGGTAGTGTTCTTCAAAAGATTCAGCTAGTACAGTGCTGCATACCTAGCAAACAGTTAATAAATAGGTATGGATTAGTTGGCCATGGATATCATGAATTTCTTTCCATTCATTTTTTTCATTTAATTATCCAAGTGTGCATGCCTTCAGAATGTGACAAATACTTATTATGGGTCTGTAATGCTTTAGGTCTTGGGGGATATAAATCTGAACAAGAGATAGTCTTGGCTCTCAAGGAACTCAGTTTTCATAGGATGAAAAGGAAACATCTAAGATCATTTAGTTATATTGTAAATGTTATATTAAGCATCCCCAAAGCAAGGGCCTATGCATGGTACTAGAGACACAAAGAAAATTAATGAAGCACTCCTGCCCTCAGGGAACTCACAGACCAATTAAAGGGCAAGACCTACACGCATGACTACGTATCCAGCAAAGTAAGGTCTTGTAGGGTGACAAATGGATGCTGCTCATCTTGTCTTTTGCTGTGTGTTCCAGACAAATGCATGTTTCTCTCATGCATTCCATGGATAAAGCTTCCTAATTCTTCCACTGACTTAGACTTCCACCCTTAAAATTCTTTCTTGCCTTACTTTCATCTTTTGCCTCTCATTTTAAAAATTCTTTCTCATATTCTCTCATAGTTTCAAAGGGAAAAAATATCTAGTCACTCTATTCTTACAGACCCCTTTCTGCTTGGAAGAATAATCATTCAACACAGGGGCTAGACTTTTTTCAGGTATATTATCTCCATTGAACCATTTAAGACCCTTTTTGCTCTCAATTTTTTGATCATTTCAGACTGCATCTGCAGAAGACCCCATTATTGCCACAAACTCTTTAATCAACTCAGTGACCTTCATCACACTATAGGCAAAGACCCACAGAGGTAATTTTAGCTGAAGTGAATCCTTCATATTTGATTTGATGAAAGGATAAAATCACTCTATTCAACCTCAGTGACCCTATTTGAACTTTTTATTTAACAAAATCCTGGATTAGCTTAGATTTGTCAGTGACCAACCTAGCATAAGATAAAATATAATTATATGGCAATGTTAACCTCTTGAAATTGGTTTTAGAGGGGAAAGAGATACAATTGGCCGGAATAAGTGATGTTGGAAGAGACGAAGAGAGAGCTTTAGAATAGATTTTATTTTTGGTTTCTTTATTGGAGATGCTGAAATCAGATTTATGAATGTGAGTTCAGTATGTCAGGGTGCTTTGGCATGACACAGAGTGCATTATTTGTTCTATAGATGACTGAGCAGGTGAATGGCATTTGGGTAAATCAAAAGTATCAGGTTTTATGACTAAACCAGAAATAAACTTCCTTTCTTATAAATGCCTAAGTAACATACTCCATAAAGCCTTCTGATTGAACATGTCTTCTATGGAAAAGGTATAATATTGTATAAAGATTGGTTGTTAGATGTTTATATACAGAGATATATTTTATTCTTTCTTGCCTGGCATTTGGAATCATCTCTAATGAGCTTCACTACCTCCAGTTTCTCCCTAGTCCAGTCAATTTTTCAATCTGCTACTAGAATAATCTTTGGGAAATTCTTATACCACTCATCTGCTAAAAACCTTGAATGACCTCACATTGTTTCTACACCAAGAGTCAAATAGTTTATTCTGATATTCTAAAATATTTGATTAACCATATTATTTATTACTTAATTTTATTGGTTGTTTCAATCAAATGAAACTACTACTATTTGCCACACCCAATACAAACTTTCATATTTCCAAACCCTTTCTTTAAATGTACTTTCTATTTTATTAAATGCATTTCCTCTGATCTTCTTACATGTAAAGGCTTCAAGACTGAGAGGCCATTAATTTTTCAAAGTTTCCCAGAATCTCCACTACCATAAGTCATCTCTCTCCTTTTCCTAAACTACCAATGGACATTATTTGTGTATTTTTATGGCACAGTGCTTTATGCATATACATTTACATGTATATGTATACACACATAATATATCTTGTCTGTTTATCTAGCTATCTATTTATAGAGAGAATGACTTGAATCTCCTTGAAGGAAATAATGGTGTAATCTTCTTTATTACACCACTTCTTCATGTACTGTCTTTCGTACACTTAGCACCTAATAACCATTTCTAATATAAAATTTTGTGTGAGGCTTGTCTATAATCTATGGCCAAGGGTTTAGAATTATGGACATGTATGAATAAAAGGACTCTCAAATAATATTACTGTGAAGAATAACTAAAATGCTTCTATATCATGTTGAAACTACAGAAGGTGGTGTGTGTAGCTATTGGCCTATCCACACCAATCAGAACTTCTAGTATGGGAATGGAAAGCCATGAAAATAGGTTGTGCAGAGGTAGTTGGCAATCCTGAGAAACTTATTAAGATGTGATACAACAGAATACTGTGCTTCACATTCAAAAGAAAAAAAGAGTAATAGCATGTGATGGATGCCAATATGTGGTTCTGGTACCAATCAGGAAAAACAGTGGAGTCATAAAGCAAAGGATATACCCAATTCAGGTAGTTAGAGATGACTCAGTTCAGAAAGTCAGCTCTCATTTTTCATGCCATTCAACAGAAGAGTTAGGCAGGTGTGTTTCAATTCCATAATTAAAGGCTATCTGAAAAGTTATTCAAAGTTTAATTGAAAATTATGTTATACTTCTGGGTCTCTGTGAAAGAATGATAGATGCCTACTACTGTTATCCACACATCTTCCCAGGAACCATGCATGTCAACAGGAAGATTCAGAAAGGAACACATTGGCCTTATAAGTAGGAGGCATTTTTTTAACTTATGCATAAATGCGGGGTAGAATACATACTATAAACAAGCAGAGTCATCTTTGGAGCCCACACTCAAGCAGAGTCAGGAGGTGGCTGTGTGAAAGAGAGTTAGATATGGAGGGTGGAACTGGTAGTGGAACACAGAGATCATATAATGTTAACTCCGGAACAAGAAAGCTCTACCCTGAGTGGAAACACTAAGGACATGTCTAAGGTCTTGTGGGCCAGAGCACTGGCTACTTAAGTGTCAGTAGAAAGGGGCTTGAAAGTGATCAAGACCATAATTGGCAACACAGAGAAGATACTGCTTCTAAGGAAGAGGAAGATGGTGGTTAAGGGAAAGAAGGAAGAGGCTGAAGATATGAGTATTACTGAAATAATGTAGTCTGGAAGAATTTGAAAAAGAAGAAGAAAAAAGATAATTTTTTATAAGAACTTCCCTTTATTGTAGCAATGAAGAGGGAGACATTGATTTACGAAAGTGGGAAACTCACCCAAACACTTATTTCCAACAACCATAGGATCTCCTGTTGTTAGGCCAGGAAAATCATACACAAATAAATGTGAAAAATAAAAATAGGAAACCAGCATCCATACAAACATACTCTACGACTATGGTCCTCAACCTCTAGTCCATGCACAAGGCTGCAGAGTTCTGTACCCTGACTCTCCTACATCTGCGGAAATATTATCTTTCGTGAAACCAGTCCCTGGTGCCAAAAAGGTTGGGGACAACTGTTCTAAGAGACAATAGAAGAATAAGAGTCAAAACTATATGACACATTAAAACATTTTAAAAAAATAGCCATAAAAGTGCTGTAAAATGGCACTTCAAAATAAATTTAAAATAATTTAAAAACCAATTGTAGTTACAAAAGAATATCATGACACGTAAAACTGAGAATACAAACAGAAAAGCAATAGAGAACTGTACAATAAAAATTATTAGAATTCAGGAGAGAAGCGAAGAAAAAGATAAAATCTACCTCAGACATTAATAATAAATTACAATGTGGTTATCTTAGCTGCTCAGGCTGGCATAATAAAATACCCAAGACTGTGGCTTAAACAAGAGAAATTTATTTCCTCACCATTCTGGAGGCTGGAAAGTCCAAGATCAAGGTCCAGCAGGGTGTGGGTTCTGGTGAGGGCTCTATTCCCAGCTTGTAGACATTGTATCTCATATGGCCCTTTCTCCATGCATGAGCATGGAGAGACTCTCTCTTTCCCTTCTTATAAGTCCACCAATTCTGTCGGGTTAGGGGCCCACCCTTGTGACCTTGTTTAACCTTAATTACATGCTAAAGACCTATCTTCAAATACAGTCACATTGGGAACTTCACCGTACGCATTATTGGGGAAGCAGAATACATAATTTAGTCACAAGCGGTGGCCAAAGGGAAATATATCTGATCGAAAGTGCTGTAGAGTACGTGGAGGATAGAAATGGAGAATAGCCAAGAAAAGAAAACAAATGAAGAGATTAAAAAGAATCAAAGAGAAAATTATAGATGTAGAAGACAAGCACAGAAGATGCAAATACATATGTAAATATGTTTGGTGTCCCAGTAAGAGGGGGAAAAAAAAGGAACAAAACTAGATTTTGAAACCATTTTCAAGAAAATTTATCGAATTAAAGACTTGATTCTATATAAGGTCCATTTTACCCACAAAAATTGACCCAAGATGATTGTCTCTGAAGCACAGCAAAGAGAAGACTAAGTCATTTACAAAGGAAAGCAAGTGGATTGACATCAGCCTTCTTCACAGAAACATTCAACACAAGAAAACAAAGGAATGACATGTTCAAGATACTTAAGAATAGAAAGGGAATGAAGGATGTTATTCCATTCAAGTTGTCTTTAAGTCCAAATGTTGTTGCAAAAAAATGTTAATAAAAAGTAACTGGGCCAGGTGTGGTGGCTCACGCCTGTAATCCTAGCACCCTGGGAGGCTGAGGCAGGTGGATCGTTTGAGCTCAGGAGTTCAAGACCAGCCTAAGCCAAGAGCAAGACCCCGTCTCTACTAAAAATAGAAAGAAATTAGGGGGACAACTAAAAACATATATAGAAAAAATTAGCTGGGCGTGGTGCTACATGCCTATAGTCCCAGCTACTCGGGAGGCTGAGGCAGAAGGATCGCTTGAGCCCACGAGTTAGGTTGCTGTGAGCTAGGATGACACCACGGCACTCTAGCCCAGGCAACAGAGTGAGACTCTGTCTCAAAAAAAAAAAAAAAAAAGTAACCAACAGGATAAAATTTCAACTTCTTTGATACCAAAAGAACACAAAAACAAACAAACAAAAAGAATATAAAAACCACATCACTGAGTGAAAGACCATATGAATATTTCTAAGAAAGAAAAATAGAAATATGCACAATAATTTGCATAAAATATAAACTATGCTTATAACAAACACTAGAAAAATAACTAGAAATTAATAGAGTGATTAGCTATAGGAGGATGGGAAAAATGGGGTTGAAGTAATAGGGTTGGAATTGCAACTTTTCTGATTATGTTTTTGTTACAGTTTTAACTTTTCAACCATGTAAATGTTCAAATAAATGTTTTACATTGTTCAAAAATAAAAGTAAATCACAAAGAAAAAACAAACCAAACCCTAGACTAAAAACAAATAATCTTAAGAATACGTTGGTAGGGCCGGGCGCGGTGGCTCACGCCTGTAATCCTAGCTCTCTGGGAGGCCGAGGTGGGCGGATTGTTTGAGCTCAGGAGTTTGAAACCAGCCTGAGCAAGAGCGAGACCCCGTCTCTACTAAAAATAGAAAGAAATTAGGGGGACAACTAAAAACATATATAGAAAAAATTAGCTGGGCGTGGTGCTACATGCCTATAGTCCCAGCTACTCGGGAGGCTGAGGCAGAAGGATCGCTTGAGCCCACGAGTTAGGTTGCTGTGAGCTAGGATGACACCACGGCACTCTAGCCCAGGCAACACAGTGAGACTCTGTCTCAAAAAAAAAAAGAATACGTTGGTAGTATAGATATCCAGACAAAATAATTATATTAAATGACTTTCAAATGGTATTCCACTCTGTACAGATGCAGTGACATAGTCTAAGGATGAAAAGAGCTGCAAAGAAATCTTAAATGTCATTCAGTAATGTTATTAGTAATATTGGTATTGTTATTTTGTGATTTGGGTATATTGTAGAAAAATCCAATAATTAAACAGATTTTCAGTGTATGGGAAAAAAGATTCAAGTATTGAATCGAAGAAATTAAATGAAAATTCTGAAATGTTAAATTTGTTTTGAAAATCTCAATATGATTCATGATTGTATGATATATTTCCCATTGTCGTCCAATGGAAGGACCCAGAAGCAATGGAACTTTCTTAGGAATCACCATTCTACTGACCAAATTTTGTTTTCTAAATACCATTCTTCACCAAAAGCCATCAGTGCTCCTTAAAGAAAAGGCTGAATGCAGGTTTGGGGCAAGGTCACCTTGCTCTGCTAGAAAGCAAGGAAGCGCTCACAGACTAATGGGATTGGGCCAGAGAGTCACAGGAGCAAGCTTTAAAGAGGGTCTCATTGGTCAGATTTGGGACATTTTGAGCATTCAGAAAAATAATGACTGATTGAAATCTATGTAGTAAATGAATATTCAAGAGTCCACAGTGATATAAAAGATGAGAAAGTTTTAAAAAATGAATTATTTGCCACCATTGGAAGTGGCTATTAAGTCAACTCATTCTGAAAATTAAAGAGAATTATACATTTAGCCCGGCTTTTTAGTGGGAACAGTAGTTCCGACAAACCAAATAGCCCAATTCATGAGGGAAAGTTTTCTCTGCAAACGAATAATAGCTAATAACTACAGAGAAATGATAGAATTTTTAAAATATACAAAACAAATAATATATAACTATTTAAATATATTTGTGTGTATTTATTTCCTATATATAAACATAGGAAATTAAATATAAAATTTCCTATATATCCTATATATAGGGCATATATATTTATAGAAAACATGCATAGAAAATATATGTAATCTATATTTATAGGAAACATATGTTTAGCAAATATATATAATTCCTACATATAGGAAATTATTCTGTTATAAATATTTTTTGCAAAGCAAGTATTCATTAATTCAGTAATCATTCGAGGACCTAACATGTGCCTTTGAAAAATGCTGAATATTTAATATTTACATTATTTTCTCAAGCCAAGCCATTTAAAGTAACAGTTATGAATACCATTAAGCTATAATATTTCAGAACTGGGAGGATCCGAAAGAGTCATTTGGTCAACTTCCTTCCCTGTATGCCATATCATTTGATAAATAAGAATCACCCCCCACACACTGACGACATGAATACTGTTTGGCTTATCAATAACCAAGGAAAGAAAAAGAAATTCACAGACATCTAAGAAGCTGAACAATCTTTGCAGCATATGAAGATTCAGCTTATATTGAAACAATGCCAGGCACTTCAGCATTTCTTTCACTTATTTGTTTTTAAGCTTCAGAGAATTAAAACACAGAGATGGACAATCTGTATCATTATAAATTCTTTTTTTTCCTCTAGATTGATACAGACTCTTGTGCTGACTGGCTAAGGCAGTGGCAGTAGTTCAGGGACTAGGGCATAAAAGTGCCCTCTCCACTGAATAACCAGCAAACTAATTTGATGTTCCTATTGACTTGAATCTATCTGCTTTCTATCTTGAACCTATGAGTGTGTGACCTCTTCTGCAGAGATCTGCTGCTTCTGGGCATTTTGTAAAGTGCTGAAATTGTGTGGAAAACTGCTCTCTGTGCTTTGCAAAATAATGGAAAGAGAATTTCCTATCTGCTTCTTGCAGTGATTACCCAATAATGATTTGAAAATGTATGCTTTAATTTTAGTTTAGTTTTGGAGAACCATCTTCAGGTATTTAGGTTCTTAACTATTACTCCTTATCTGTCATTTTTTATGAATCATTGTTTTTCTCTGCTATAAATTCTTTTCCACTTCGCTTCCTAACAAATGGCTCCATATTTTCCTGAGTCATTCTACATTTTTTTTTTGAAACAAAGTGAAAATACCAAAGATAATATTTAGCCAGAATCTCAATCTTGAAACTCCATCCATTTCTTAATGTGTTTAACAACCAGGCAATTAAGAAACTGGCCTTCTCTTTCATTAACTCGGAAAATTAGGGAGATTTTTCTCATGGTTAAATTGCATTTCTGAAAACAATTGTGAAGGCTTTTTGTAATTTGTGCAAAACTTTTGTTTTCCTTGAGCTTTTGTGTATACATTAGTCATTTAAGAAATAAAGAACTCAATTTTCTCTTTTTCCTTCCCTTTTCTTACCTTTGTAATTGTCCTTTTGAAATCTGGCCAGGACCAAGATAAGCTATTGTAGCGTATTGCCGAATACATTTCTGTTTTAGCCATTTAAATAACTATACCTGTTTCTAAGGTTTCTAAGGTTCTGCTCCCTCAGCAGCAGGTTTTTCCTGAAAGCCTTGAACCACTTTCTGGATATATTTATTTCTCTAGGTCCTGGATTTGTATAGCTAGCAAGAAGTCTAAAATGGCTTAGTGAGGAAATAACCTTTGTCCTAGGATTTGCACTCATGTCAATGACTTCTCCTCTCAAAGACTGTTATTTCTGATTCCCTAACTGACCTCTACAACCTTGAAACTTACAAATTTGGATCAACTTGCTCTGACCTACGTCTTATCTAACTCAACTCCCTAACCAAAGCCATTCTGCTAGCCCTGTCCTGGTACTTCCCATACCATTTTGCTAAAGCTAGCACAGTACCTTCTTCATTCTGGTATCCTCAACATAGAATCGTTCCCAGAGTGGGGACTTGGTAAATATCACTGAGTGATATCATAGGCTGCGACACACAGTGAGTTTGCTGGAGGTGAGCTGGAAATGCTGAATTGTTGAGAATTTGTAAGGAATCCTAGTGTGAGCGGCCAAGAAGGATGGAGTGGGTATGCAGGATGTTTTCCTGTATGTTTCCTCTCCTTTTCCTCTTCTGTACTTATTTACGTTGAGCTTAAGTGAGTGTTGATCAGTACAGAACTGGAAATAGACCATTCCTCTGAATTCTACTCTCATCGGCTACCTGATGTTTCCAGTGTCTACCCTTTAATTCCCTTGCTAGAATGATATGAATCCTAAATGTGGAGGGGACTATTGACTTGAATCTGTCTGCTTTTTATCCCCATTTTAAAGATCTAGTGACGAGACTCTGGGATAGCGGAAGAAATTTCGATCATGAGAAGTTCACAGCACAATGAAGATGTATGAAATATTCAAATCTAAACTTCTTTGATGGGATAAAATGCTTTAGGAGGATCAAAAGATAATAAACATAGGTTGTGCCTTCAGTGAGCAAGACTGTCGGGGAACAAGAGAGATAAGAGAATTGAGGTGCCTCAGTTGCTGGTTCCTGACTGTCACATCTGCTCAGTTGGTACAGTGCCTCTGGGAAAGCCACAGGGGGGCTTTCTTCAATTCTGGAATAACTGGTGGCCTTAGTAATGAGCGTTTGTGCTACTTCTGCTATTGGCACAAGCTTTCCTATAAAAAACATGTATGTTTTTGCTGCCTGGTCAGATGATGGACATAACTCTGTCCTTCTGTTACCACCAATGACCCTTCTGCAAGGCTCTTTTAGGAGCCAGGAACTGTCTTTCTTTTTATACTTTTAACTTAAAAGCATCCTGTGGATTTGTGTAGCTGCTCTAAGATAGAGACTTGTTTTATTTTTCTCCTTTTCTTTCCTGGACCTTATCTTGCGTTAGCCTTAGACTGGGAAAATAAAAACCCTGGGGGCTCTTGGGAACATCTGCAGCCCAGACAGCAGGGGCCTGAAGAGCTCTCTGCTCTCCATGTTTTTATGTCCTTTCAAAATGTCAGTTAGCACCTTTAAAATAAAGTCTGCCATCAAAGACACACACTCATCTCCTCCCTGTCTGGTGTGCCAAAGATAGACGTTACTCTGTCTGCTTTACTTCTCAGCTTCCTGTCATGTTTGGCAAAAATTTAATTGCCTCTCCTTTCAGAACAACTTTTATTTGTTTTCTTAGCTTCAACATCTCTAGAGGAGAGTTTTTGCACCAGGGAATGTAGACAGGTTTTGTTTTTGCTGCTTTATGATTGGCTTTCCAGTGTCCTTTAAAATGAAATTTTGTGCCCAGAAAAGATGCCATAGAAGCCAGGCAGTGTTAGTTTATTCAAGGGTGACAGTTCACATAGGGAGCCAAGTTAACTCTGGTTCAATTTCAGGTTGTGTCTCTATTGCAGACAGGAGCATTTCTTTACTGCTATCTAGCCCACAGTGTCATATGCTACCTTGGCAAGTTGAATTATATAGTCATGATAGTAATACTCCCTTTCACTGAGCTGCTTTCTCATCCCAAACTTATGTTCCTTCTCTTTAGAAGGTCCTTGCCCTGCATTCTGGTGATTTTGTACTAACCGTTCAAAACCTGGCTCAAATGTCATATGGAATCGATATTGCTTTCTTTGTTGCCATAGCACTTTTCACACATATTGATTATGGCACTATACTGTAATAGCACAGGGTAGAATGACTACTCATACATGTGCCCAACAGCTTAACCCTCCCACCCTCCCCACCCAAGACTGAAAGATGCTTAGCATAGGGTAGAATGACTAATTGTACATGTGCCCAACCCTTGAGCCCTCCCACTCTCCTTACCCAAGACCATGAAATGCTTAAGGTGAGGGAATGTGTCTCTTACCTTATTCATTCTCAAATCTTCAACATCTAGCCCAGGGTCTGATGCATAGTGGTCATTTAAAAGATGTTTATTAAATGAATGGATAAATATGACTGGTGTTTTTGCATGTAGGTCTCACAGTTCATGCTTCCTCAAGTGTTGTGCCATCGGATGGAAGTATTTATGTAGGACCAAAGGATGAAACAAAAAGAAATGTTGAGAGAGAATAAAGAGGGATGACGAGCTGTCTGCTTTGGGATTTTGCGAAAGAAGTCACAATCTCTTGAGACTGATAAAGAGAATGATAAGGTTTCAGAACTGAGGAAACATGAGAGAATATATTCAAAAGGGTAACATGATACATCTATGTGAACAAGGAGACATTCTGAGAGGGTAGGGAGAGGTCAGGCTTTTCTGGTGAAAGGTTCTGAAGAAGAGGTAAAGACAATGATACTGGTCTTTAAATACAAAGGAGGTATGAAAACCCAGAGTGTAGAAGAACACTGGGGAAAACAAGTATCTGGGGAAGTTGCAACTAGAACTAGTATTCTCTGAAGTCTCAGGAAGCGTGTGTGTGTGGAACGGCAATGGGGACGGCAATCCAGGCAAAATGAACTCTGCACAGACCATGTTGTTAACACTCTCCTGGACAAAAGTCAACAAGAAGATCATTCTGCATCAGTGACACTGGCATGTCTCTTTCATCATTATCCAGTGTGTCAGGAGAAGCTCTTTCAAGGGAAGGCATGTGGCTTGAGTTTTAATTCCTTTCCTCTCACATATTGTCTGTGTGACCTGGGGGATGTCACTAACCCTCACTGGCTCTCAGTTGATTCATCTCTAATATGGTAGTAATGGCATTTTACATGCTTGAAGGTGAAGGATTGTGCCAAATGATTTGTTGAGCTCTTCAGCTACTATAAAATCATTATTTCTCCCTGAAAATTCTACATTGTCTCAGTTTATGTGGATTTTCTTAAGAGTCTGTTGTTTAAGTTATTTTATTGTCAAGGCTCATGATAGATAGTTGTCACATAAACCACATAGGTCATGAGACCCTAAGCATGACCACCCTGGAAAAGACTTTCTCATGTGTGGCATTGAGAATCTACATTTAAGCCAGATAAGCTTAAACTTAAATAAAAAGGTCAAATGTTGAAAGCAGATTTTTCTTTAAGATCTCAAATGCATAGGGCTGAATGATATTTGAATATTATGTAGTGGTAGAATTTTCAGATAAATAGAATTTTCTTTAACTTTAAGAGATCTTGGCACTCCTGAGCTCATTAAAGAAAAGTCTAGCTTTCTGAAGAATTAGAGACTCTAGAAGGTTAAATAAGACTATTTTTAAAAGTAACTTTTTAATTTTTTAA
>NW_012150897.1:191315-192990 GCF_000956105.1 Propithecus coquereli
TGAAAGCTGATTCTGGATAGATAGATTGCAGGGGATGGGGTGATTGTGAAGAATGCAGACCAATTTGCCAAAGAATTTGAAATTCTTTCTGTGCTATAGGGAATCACTGAGGTCATTTTAGTAGGAGAGTGCCATGATCAGATTTGCATTTCAGAAAAAAATATCTTTGGTGGAAAGCCTGAAAGAGATTACAAAAAGAGACTGGGGGTGGGGGGGGAGGAGAGAGAGAGAGAAAGAGAGAGAACTAACTGAGACTGTTGCATTTAAATTTTTTGGCAGTGGAAACTAACATCAAAATAATTTTTAATAGACTTAATGGGACACACTGTTCAGTTGGATGTGACAGATAAAAGAAAGAGGAGCTGAGGACAAGGTTCTAATGTGAGCAGAAGAGCCATTTTGGGGGAAGAAGATAATGAATTCAGCTTTGGATACTGGCATTTGTCTACCTGTGGGATATCCAAATAGAGATATTTAGTTGGTAGTTGGAAACTAAAGACTGGAGAGCAGCAGAGAGGAGATCTGGATACACAGAACCAAGAATAATCCATGCAGAGGATGCAGCCAATGGAATTGGATAAATTCCTTTTTAGAGGGACTATTGCATAAAAAGAGATCTGAGGACAGAAAATCCCATGGGACCATAAGTGTTTAAGAGAGGATTGGAGGAAGAGCAGTCAGTGATCGGGAAAGCATCTTGTTCATCTCTACATCCCCGGTGTCTAACACAGTCTTTCAACAAATGCTTATGGATAGGCTATTTGAGACAAAAAGGAGAATTTAGGAATGAAGAACTGGTGACCTAGAAACAAAAGGCAGAGAGAATTGCAAGCAAGAAGGAGACATTAGGTGAGAAATGTTCTTTGGGTTTGACCATTAGGAAGTCACTTCTTACCTTAGCGAGAGTTTGTGCCTCAGTGAGATGGTGGAGCCAGAGCCATATCACGGCTTGTTGAGGGGATTGTGCTAGACAAGGAGGAGACAGTAAGGTATGTTAGTCTTTAAAGGAAGGAGGTGGTAAGGGGTAAAAATATTATTTACCAATAAGCGTTCATATATTTGATAATTTTGGAGGAGTGAAGGGGACTAAGAAAGAAAAGACCCCACAGAATGGAGAGCAGAGGGAAGGAAAAGTAACAGTGACCTCTCATTTTGACACTGAACGTTTATCACCTGGAGTTGGTTATTTTTGTGTGTGGATATGTCATTTACCCCCAAGAATACTGTCAGTTGTTAAGAGGCAGGGGTCACAGTTTGTACCTCTATTCCTCTTCAGCCTGTTTAATGCGTGCCATGTATGTATGGTTATTATTGCTTGAGTGTAGCCATTTGATATCACTGTATAAGGAAATATTTGGAGGCACCTCTCTGGATAACCCCTTAATTCTTTGCCTTTAAAGTAGTTTCATTATTGAAGCAGGGCCACAGATCTCTTAGCAGTCAGCTCTGGCCTCTTGCTATTTAGGTGGCATGTAGTTGTACACTTTGGTCCATTTTGTTTTGGTAGATTTGAACATTGTCACCTCTCTGTCCATTGGAAAACTGGCTCTGTGATTGATAAGATTAAGGAGTTGGTAACTCTACAGTTTGGATCAGGAGAGCACGTTCTCTCTTCAAAAGGGAAACAAAAGTATGATATTATCTCAGTTCCTCTCCATTTCACCTATTATGAAAC
>NW_012150897.1:194180-210425 GCF_000956105.1 Propithecus coquereli
ATGTCCCTCACCATATGCATAAAATCCAGCCAGCACTCGAAACCCATCTCAAATCCCATCCCTCACCATAAGGGAATTTGGTGGGGCAATAGGAATTATAAAGAAAGAGTGGGACAAGATGGTATATGCAGGAAGAAAGAACATTTCCTTGGGACATAAGCTTGTGACAAATTTGGGAGCTATATTTAAGGGCTCATGGGAGCAAAGATCACTCCAGCAGGTATGATGGAGCAACTTTTATTGGGGAGGTAAAATTGACACTGGATTCCTTGATGGATGAGATGTGGCTAGGTAGTGAAGAGAGGAGGAGGAGGTCCTCTAGGGAGAGAGAGGACATGAAGGAGAACACAGAGATGAGCAAGGCATGGAGGATACAGTAACAGTGAGGCCAATTTGTTTAGAACCCAGGACTGACGACTGGGAGTTACTATAGATAAGGCTAATATGACTCTCACCCTCGTTCCCCACTCTCTGCTGAGACTGATGACTGAAGGAGTAGTAATTACTATTTTCTCAAGTACATGTGACTCTGCTCCTTCTCAGTGTTGCCTGTCATTCTCCCATCTAGTCCATCTTCTATGTTCTCTTTATAGTCTTCCCCACTGTTTATCTCTGTTCCCTTGATGTTTTTTTTCAGTTATCCACTTTACGATTAGACCTTGAGCTCTCGGATCTTCTTGAATACAAAACAACATAATGATGCATGTTTAAAAATGACGAGAATAAAAAATCATACTTCTCTGTATCTTGTCAAGGTTTGAGAGACTATGAGTGCTATTAATCTTTCTGGTGTGGTGTTAGCTCAAAATATGTTATAAAAAGCAAATAAATAGAATTCAAAGGGAAAGGCTCTTAAAGAAAGATGTAATTCTCTTATGGAGCAGGAGGAGGAGACACAGATAATGTTGCTTTAATTAAGGTTTTCTTAGTATCTTCAATATAATTTCCTTCTTGAAAGGTTATTAGGTGTTAGAGCTTTTCAAATGACATTATATTGAATAACTGAAGACCTTTCAGTACTAGAAACAATTTTCTCCCTAACAACTGTATTTTCAAAGTATTATTTTAATACTACTCTTTCCGGAAGTTAAGGGCACCTTCTTGTTTTCCTATGTTAGGATGACCTCAGTGTTTTACAAAATGAGAATAAGTGTGCTTCAAAGGGCTTTCTTTTAAAATTCATATTATTTTATTCTCAGAAAGTAATATATTTACTTACTTGGAAAATATCCACAGAGTAATCTACAATTTAGATCTGCAGGGAAAGAAAAGAATGACTTTTCATTATGTGAAAAGTTTCAAACTAAGTCCTCTAGAATCCTCTATGCTGACTATCCCATTACATAATGCAGTGAGCTATTAGATTGTCTCATAAGTTATAAAATCCTTATTAATCAAAACATGTTGGTGCAAAGCAGAGGATTAATTGTTTGCTTTGAAAATTAAGGAAAGGGCATACAGAAGAGAAAAATGATATTAAATAGCATGATATTTCATACTGTTTGGAATTAATGAGCATTGTGATCACCTTATTTGAGTTCCTGACCTTTACCATATTATCAAAATTCATTATGTGCAGAAAAATCTGTGGAGATTTCAGATCCATTTGTTATGGACCTAGATGACTTGAGAAAATTACTGTGAACCTTTAGAAACTTTTTTGTAAGGATTCTATGATGTCATTTAAATTCAGACACACGGGCAGTAGCTTTTAATGGTGAATTTTACAGTATTTACTTGGTTGTAATATGAAGTTGCAAAATAATTTGACTTCCAATATTAGGGAAGATCGATTACCCTTTTACAGAGCTTGTCGTGTCGTAGAAGGTGGTCTCTTCTCTTAGACTCATAACACTTTGTGCTTCTTAACAGAAAGTGACATCTTCTACCTAATATGTGAGAACAAAGACCATGTTTTTTTCTACCTTCTTATCACTGACAAACTCAAAGTAAATGGAACTTAGGAATTGGTAAATAAATATTTATGGGATAAATGTCATAGCCCACTCCACTCTCAAGTATTTAAAACTAAGAAGGCTAAACACAAAACTACATTTTGATTAAAAGAAACCAGAATTACATTGCTGTGGCATTGTTTGTATCATAAATTAATCCTTTTGGCTCAAACTTTCATCATTAAAAATTATAATTAGCACCTATAAAAATATGGACAATCTCCATTTTCATTCCTTTATGTGTCAGTGTACCCCTTTGTTCCTATCTCTCCTACACTCCCCCTGCAAAAGTAGCACAGGAGTACAAATGTTACCTCTGTATTTCTGATTGAAATCTGAAATAGCTTTCTAAGATGCAACTGTGAATGCATATGGAAATTCCAATTTCATGTTATAGATGTAGGAAGGAAAAAATAACCTATACATGATATCAACTAGATCTAAACTAGATTTAATATTGCAAGTGATTTTCTTCATACAAGGCTTTAGATTGGGAACTTCTTGTCATGACTATCCAAGAGCAAAAATTTAGTATTTCCAGACAAAGATTAATTTCTGAGATAGCTTTTCAACAGGGATAAATAATATAAGCTGGAGAGGCCCTGGCAGTACCAATTTGATAATGTGATAATGCTCTGAAGTGCAGTCACATCTATCAAGAATATTCATATTTGTTCTGCTATTTTCGATGTACTGCTGAGGTGTACTCAGGATAATAATAAAAATAATAAGCACTAATATTTGAGCCCTACCTAAGTGTAAGGCACTGTTCTAGTCTCTTAGCAGCTATTGTATCATTACAACAAACCAATGAGTTAAGTTTATATTATCTCATTCTCTGGATGAGAAAACTAAGGCATACAACATTTATCTGGTCTTACCACTTCATGTCCTTTTTAAAAAGCATGTTTAGCAACTGTATACGGCGACACATATAAACATCCTGGCTAAGGTAAACCCAGGACTCACGTATCACGATCTTTCTAGATTAATATCTCAATAGAATCAATATATTTTAACCTGAGAAAAATGGGAAAATTTTAGTAGATGTCCTGAGGATGCCAATCTAATGGTATGGGTTCTTATAATATCAAATTAATTAATTTTGCTTTTGCCCTAAACCACAAAATCAGTTTGATGTTATTAAATACTCCAGTCAGCTAGCAATCTTTGACTACAGGTTATAAACCAAAATATTCTGTTCAGTATTTAGGTCTGCTCTTTTATATTGCTTTAATTTTTAAAAGAAATTATGTTGTATGGACGTGGTGGTTATGAATATTCTTAACAATATTGAATCCGTCTGAGGAATGTAAACTTTGATGTTTTTGGGAAAAGTTAGTTTTTAGTTGGGGCTTTTTGACCAATGTATTGTAAATGCCAAACTACAGACTCGATAGGGATGTTTTTGTAAGTTAATTTTATGAGGCTTTTCACATTTAAATTGATGCTTCAGGTTTTATTTAACTATTTGGTCATTGGAGCTGGTATAGAAACTTGAAGCTATTTGTGATATGTACAACTCAGATTTTTCTCATAAAAAATTAGAATCTATTTGAATAAAAGGAAAACTGAAGTGAAAAATTTGAACTTGAGATTTCCTCTAAGACAGAGACTGCATGAGGATAATTTCTAGGCAGACAATTATATTCGATTTCCTGAGAGTTCTTTATGAATGGGCATTTCTGCTTATTAAATTTTGGGAGTCCAGAGTTCAGAGTCCTATTTTTGACTCTAACCATGACTTTGGGCAAGTTACACTGTGTTTCAGTTTCCTCAACCACAAAATGGAAGGAAAGAAGGATTGGATTAAATGATCTCCAAGGCCTTTTTCAGCAAAGAGTGGGTGATTTTATTCTATTCTAAGCAAAAAATGGCTCAGACCAGCTTTACCCCTGTTCGAAGGGAAGTAAAGCAATCTAAAATGATAGTAATAAAAGTGGCTAATATTTACTGAACATTCACCATAAGCCAAGTGCTGTTCTAAGGGCCTAGCATGTATTCACTGATTTAGTCCATATACAACCCTGAATTATTGACATAGCCCTTATTTTAAAATGAAGAAGCTGAGGCACAAAGGGAAACTTGCTGAAGGTTTTGCAGCTAATAACGGGTGGAACAGAGATCTCAAGCCAGTGAGATGTCAAGAGCCCAGAGCCCAAACCACAGCAGCCTGCTGTCCTGGAGCAGCAGAATACTTTCATGCGGAATGGTTCCTTCTCTGCGTTCTCATTGTAAGTAGGGATAATGGAAAAGGTGGAGAAATACTTAGCTGGAAAATCAACTCTAAATCTCTTTGGAGACTACTTTATCACCTTAAATGATTTCTGGAACATTCTTCTTTCATGCTTAAGCAAGATTCTGATATAGTATGATATTGGCAGAGGTTGTAAAGTGTCTGTCAAGTTGGCATTATAGTGCTACCCTGGGCTTTTCTACTGTCCAAATCAAAGCAATATTTATATAAAAGATCACAGAGGCTGAATTACAAAGCCTTTCTCATTTAGGCCTTGCTGGTGGTACTTGAATGTGTCAGTTTTGAGCAGCCCATGGCCATATGTGAGTTGGTAGGGAAATAGAAGAAATATTGCACATATGTGTTCCTCTTTGAGGGAATTAAAAATATAAAAGCATAGTCTTTCAAAGCATTGTGTAGTCAGTATCTCTATATACTGTCAATTATGTCTTCGTTTTAAATTATTTGCTGCATGGTTTTCTTCATTATAGAGATTTCCTGGTTTTTGTCCAAACTTATTTACAGATTACAAGCTAGATTTTAGAGTAACTGTATTACAAATTGAAAAAGAAATACATGGCCAACAAGTTACTCAAAATCACTTAAAAATGGAAGTAAAGCATGATACTGCCCAAATTTTATGTAATTTATCAACTTTTCATTTGGGAAGACATCCTTTCATGTGTGAAAAGAGGTCTACCTCTGCTGGTTCAGGCCATCTGCTCTAACAATCAGGCTGAAGAACCTGATTTTCATTGCATTTTCAAAAAATATTCTAATCATACGAGTGATAAAAGTTTGTTTTATTAAATTGATCTTTTTTAGTATCTATAATAGGTAGATCCAGCACTATTGCTGTGTTTTAATCTCTTCCCCTTCGCCTCATTGGTGAGGGAGGGATTCTCACCCTGTAGTTACAGAGACAGCTGAACACATGACACCCAATGCTACACAGACGAGATTAGCAACAGTTAGGAGGTCACAGGCCATGCAGCCCAGTGGGGGCTGCAGTTGGAACAAAGTGAACAAACATGGGCTGTGGAAGCAGGCTTTGTAGTATCCAGAGGTTGGAGTGGCTCCTGGTTCCCATGGGAGGGTGTGATCGGCTTGTGTGAATAATTCCACAGGCTAGAATGGAACCAGAACCCACTACTCGGGAATAAGCAAAAATTGCACCTGGTCTCTTGATAAGTTGGTTTGCTGCAGGATCTTGTCCGTGGGAGTGGGGTGGGGAGAGGACGTGCAGTTAGGCCATTTGAGGACTCTCTGAGTATTCCAGATGTCAAGACAGCACATAATATTGTGTCTTAATTGTAGACCTAACACCACACACTACTAAATTCAACCACGTGGAGGGGCAGAGAAACTGCAGGGTTAAGGCAAAATGTAGCCTTCTAGGTCTTTAAGTGTGGTCTTTTGACTGAATCCAAATTTTGCAGAACAAATTCTTTTATTAAAAGGGGTGTAGCAGAGAAAGATGAAGCTTTTCTTGCCTCCTTTGGTGCTTAAGAAAGAAGAATCTTGAAATCAGAGGCCGCAGCTTCCCCACCCCTCCTCCTGTATTAGTCTACTCAAGTTGCTATAACAAAACACCACAGACTGGATGGTTTAAACAACAGAAATTTATTTTCTCATCATTTTGGAGGCTAGAAGTCCATGATCAAGGTGCTGGCAAATTCAGTTTCTGACGTGGGCTTTCTTCCTGGCTTATGGCCACTTTCTTGGTGTGTCCTCACATGGCCTTTCCTCTGCAGTACATGCAAAGAGAGAGAAAGAGGGGAGAGTGCTAATGTTCTTGTGTCTCTTTTTATAAAGACATTGATCCTATCAGAGCAACATCCTTATGACCTCATTTAAACTTAATTGCTATCTTAGATGTGCCATCTATATACAGCCACACTGGGGGTTAGGGTTTCAATTTTTGAATTTTGGGGAGACACAAACATTCAGTCCATAACACCTCCTCCAATATTTTTCAATATTCCTTACAGTTTTAACAATTGGTTAATATTTGTTTTTTTATTGATAGAATTGAAACTTAGAATTTTACTGGTACCTACCATGGTGTCTAGCACAAAATAGATTCTTGAAAATTATTTGTTGACTTGAGAGAGAAGACTTGGGTTTGGATGTTGTTTACTAAGACACTTAGTATATCCAACTTTCTTTTAGATTTTCTCTGAAACTAATTTCAGAAGATCATTAGTCAAGCAAATATCTGTGAGCAGCACACTATAATTTTCCTGTTTTTTCTCTTTATTGTCTTTACCCCTGGAAGGAGCATTGAACACGATGTTAGTTTTGATTCCTGGATCTGGTGGTTAATATCTGTTACGTTTTTGAACTTCATCTGTAATGTGGGAATAATTATACCTATTCTGTCTTGAAAACTAAATAAGAGCATGAATATGAGAGTTCTTCCTAAAGTACAAATCACCACACAAATGCAAGGTAGGATATTAGAACACAGTGCACATACTACAGCAGCATTACTTCCACTGGCTGTTCAAAACATCTAGGGTGCTGTTAAAATGTCAATTTCATCTTCCTACATAAGACTGACTGAGTTGTGGTAACAGATTGGGCCCAGGAATCTCCATTTTAATAAAATCCCAGGTGATTCTAATGCACGTTAAAGTCCGAGAACCAATATACTTTGTTAAAGTTAGTTGAGTTGAAATAAATTAAAGAAAAACACTTGTCAGTGACATCTAACCCTCGAGTTTACAAAATGATGTTAGTTTTCAACAAAAACAAGCAAACAGTGAAAATGAGCAACTTCCCACCAACAGCAGGAAGCTCTTGGTTATACATTGTTTATACCATCTTCACACTTTACATTCAGAACTGTGAACTCAGTGATTCCCAAACTGGCATGATTTCAGAAACACATGGGAGCTTTTGATATGTAGATTACAGGGCCCCACTTATGCAGAATTTGATTCAGTAGGTCTTTGGCAGAATTAGAAAACCCGTTTCTCAATGATGGTTAGAGAGTTTTTGGGGCAGGCCATTGAGTTACGCTGTAACTCTAAATGGTTATAAAGCCAACAAAATTCACAATTTCTTCACATAACAAACCTCTCATGTACTAACCTGAGTGTTGAATTATATAATACAATATTAGTTAGTCCTAATACACAAAATTTAGGTTCAAAAAAGTGACAAAGTTGGCTGTAGTCTTTGCATTTTTTGTTCAACACTGGATTGTGTGTATCTATTTGGAACAAAGCCACTTTTTCTTTTGACTCAGGATGTGCAATTGAAAACAGAAGACCCCTGCAGAGCTTAGTAGTTCTGACTGAGTGACTTTTGACTTCCAAAGTCTTATGGCTTTTCTTTACTGTTCACTCTGATCCTAGAGCTTGAAAAGGAATCTGAATGCAAAACTTATCATAAACCTATCTGCACACAAAACCTATTTAGTGAAATAAAGTCTTAATTAATAGCCTTTATTCAATTCCAAAGAAGTGGATTTTAAACACTTTAAGTTTTCAGCTACTCAAATACATAATATGTTTATGCTCAATCCCATTCTTTGGTGTTTGTTGGAAATATCAAATTATTTGTCAAGAGTATATCCAAGACACACACAAATTAACCCATGTTTTAGGGATATTACTGCTTAGTTCAACACCAAAACATGTGTCTAGGGGAATGTTTTGAAGTTGAGTAAAGCAAGGCAAATAAAAGCTGAAACGTGAGAGTCTGAAAAATAATATTTTAAAGATACGAATTGTTGTATGACTTGTGGTTGCATCTTCAGAGATTTTCAAACGTTCTCGATTCTTATAGCCAGTCTAAAAGCTTGGTCTCACCCACTCTTCTCCCTGTGGAGAGGAAGCAATGGAAGTGGGGTGGCTAACCTAGAATGAGCCATGGGCTTAATCAGTGTTCTTGTACCCAAACGCAGGTCTTCTGGTCTTAGTTCACTTCTGACTGAGTCACAATATGCCATCTATATATTAAAAAGATACCATTGTTACATGGCATGAAAGTGAGTTAAAATGTGTTGGATCTTGTAGGTATCAAGAGGCAAATAATTTTTCTACCTTCCTTAGCTGGACTTTGGCTATTCAAAAATTAACAGGGAGCAAGGAAAGATTATGCCAGCTTGTCTGGTGTGTGTACTACTACTCAAAATTGCAGCTCAATTCCCTCTTCTTTGATCAATTTCCGGGAACATGATTGATGAGTACTTTACAGGTTTCTAAGAACAGAAATAATGTAAAGGCTCTAAATTCTATTAGAGATTAATTTTAGATAAGGGCCAGAAAGTATTTAGACACATTAATGGAATTGACTTTATGGAATCAACTAGATACAAGTAATGTTTTCTTGATGTGTATTCATTAAAAAACAATGTAGAACACTGAAGCATAGGCAATTACTATTTTTGAGAGCTCTGGATAATTAAAGAATAATCTCAGTTTATTAGCATATAAATTTTTAAATTCATTTTCTCTTGGTTACTGATTATCTTATAAAGTATTCTTTTGAAAAATAGTAAGGGTCATCTTAAGTCACAGGTTACCTTAAGAAACTCTTCAGGTGGAGATATAGTAAGAGAATTAGAGAAAGGAATTAACTCAGTAGCAAAATCTTTGTATTTTGACATTATCCATAATTACTCTATATCTAGATAGTGTCGTATTATGAATATCTTGCTGTCCTGTGAGCTTCTCATTTTTATATATATATAAAATATATAATGTAAACATTTAATCACATTTATAGTATTAAGAATTAATTATATTAAAAATTACACACACACATATACTTTTAACTTGTTTTCACATTGTAAGGATCTAGGAATCTCATGAAATTCTATGCAAAATATTTGCAGGGATAGAGCTGGCTATATACTTTCTGGGTTTCAGGGAAAAATAAAAATATGGGGCCTTTGTCCAAAAACCAGAAAAAAGTGCCTTTTATTAACTGTAGTACCTTTAAGCTGCTAAAATATAAAGCTTTTTCCTTTCCTCCATCTTTCAACTTGTCATTTTTAATTTCTTAGTAAAGAAAATGAAAACATTTAAAATTATTAGCATGAATTTTACCATTCATATTCATATTGTACAATGCCACTTTGAAATGCAAATCACCAGATTTTTGAAATTCCTATTTTGTAGTTTGTTTGCACATATGTATTTTGTTCTTACTAGAGCAGTGGAAACAATGCACAAAACTAACTCAGCTGTTTCATGTCACTTCTTTCTTTCATATTCTATGAACACCCACTCCCCGTGGTTTTCTGACATGTAAGGAAGAACTTAAAGGAGAGAGAACTGTTTGTTGCCCTATCTTTTCCTTCTGTGTCATCATTTTCAGCGTCGGTGATTGGCTAACACAGGGAAGTAACAAAAACAAGAAAAGATTTGATGGAGAGCCTTGGCCATTTATGTTTCTTAGAATATCATTATCTTCTTTCTGCATTTAAAGAAAGTTCTGGTTTGAACTGAAAGTGTGGCCTCTTAGGGCTGTTGGCATTCCTGCTTATTCAGTAATAGATGCAACAGGTGACTTGTCACCTCTCCTGTTGTCACCCCCGTCTCCAGCTGGGTGTGCAAGACTTACATGGGACCGAAAGGTTGGCTTGGGTCAAGGACCAGGCACTTCCTAGGGGGGCACTTAACTGTTTCAACCCTCACTGTCCTGTGGGCAGGCACTCTGCCCCTCCCCCTGCACGTCCAGGGTCAGGGGAGATGGACACAGTGGAGAGTTTGCCTTTGGGTTTAGTTCCCGAATCAAAATCTGACCTTAACAGGCTGAATATGAATTAAAAAACTTAAAAAGAGACTTCAAAAAAAGTTTACCTTCTCCTTGCTTTGAGATTTGCCGAACTCTCAGGCATTGTGGGTCCACTTGAATTCTGTGATCGTGAGGCATGGTGAACGCTGCATGCAGATGGAGTGGCCGGGATGGGGGACACACATATTTCATGTTCTTCTCTGCTCATGCTCCAATGGGACTCCTCTTGCAGCTTCTCTTACAAGTTCAAAGATAAAATTATTAAGAATTTATAGATGGCAACGGCAGAATATCAAAACCGCATAGGAGCTTTTGGAGCACACAACTCTGTGCAACTGCGTAGGTCACACACCCATGAAGCCGGTTTGTATAGGTAGGCGTCTGTGTGTCTGTGTGTCTATGTGCATACACACATTATAATGCTCATGACAATTTTTTTTTTTCCTGGAAAGAGGATCTAGCTCCTTTACAGATTTTCAGAGGAGTTTTTGACTTTGCAAAAAAGAGAGAAGATACTGTTTTAGAAGGAGTGTAGCTCAGAAAAGAACCTCATCATTTTGCAGGAAAGGTGGTAATAATCATATTACTCCCTTTTCTCAACAACTGCAGGAGATGATACAAAGTAAGTGCATTGCTGGTGCCAGAACAATGCAATCACAGAGCTATCAAGTTTGAGAACTACCCCTCTGAAGGTTTTACCGAAAGGAAATATGGGTGTAAAAATATAAAATACCTGAGGTAGGGAATCTGTAAAATCCTCTATTTTTGTATAGGAGGAAAAGGTACCCTGGAAAGCCTCATGGTGCAGGAGCTCACACCTGTTTAAAAGCATGTCCTGACTATATTTCATTTGGACTATAAAACTAGAGGAGTAAAGCGCTCTGGGATGGCCGAAGGAAAGCTGAGACTCTCTTAAATTTTTGAAAATAAATGTTTTTGGCAAAAGCAGTTGTTGCTCAGTGATGAGTAACATCTTGGGTCACATGTGGCTGGCAAAATAAATTGCCTGCATCTTGCCTCATCACCTCTGTTAGGGATTGATATCATGCAGTGTAAAAATGGGTGTTTTATGCAGGGAAAGGACACTAACATTTGTGTGCACCATTCCGGAGTCTTTGCTGCTGGTGGATGCTGTGATAATTACACACAAATATTCATTCAGTCTGCCAACCATTTCTTTGTAATTGACAGTTTCTGACTCCTAGGCTCACTGGAGAATTGTACACTTGGTGCAGCCCAATAAAAGCCAGAAACGGGTTTGTATACATTGCTCTGTCAGGCAGACATAGTTCCAGGAGGCCAGAGTCATTCATTATGGCCTTTGCTGCATCATCCCACACAACCCCAGCCAGGTTTCAGTTGCGCAAAGGATTGTTTTCAAGCTTTTAAAGTAAGACGGTTCGCGCTCTGTGATAAAAACTAGGAGTGTCATGCATTTATGATTCTAGCAATATTTTTCTCAGGCATTTAGCAACACAGGGAATTTTTTTCCTTTATTAATCAATATTCATAGGTGGAAACAAATTATTTACCTCTTTGATTTTGCCCAGTGGTAACTGGAATGCATTTGGGAAACACAATTTAGGAACAGAAGGTGGTTAAATGCAAAGAGCTTCTGCCTCTGAAACAGGGCAGTCAAGGTTGGGAATATTTTAGAGGTTACTTTTTCCTCCTGAGTATCAGATTCAATACGATGTCAGAAACAGTCAGCATAATGTATCACTGCTTTTCAACAAATGAAGCAGTCCCTGTTTACAATAAAAGCATATGGTAATTTAGAAACATCAAAACACATGCTATAAACATTCTGTACCGAAATATTTGTCTAAAGTCTTGACTAATCAGTTGCATTTTATATGTTTTATGAAATATTCCTCTTCCTTATCAGAAAATAAAGGCAAAGGATACAAACGAGTGCATGTGGCAGGGATGAGAATGATGACTGACACATAATACACAATTCCACACAGGCCTTGCTTCCTGCCTGTTTTTATTTGGGGAAACAAAAAGTCTGTGGCCTTTACAAGTGTCTTATTTGGTGATAAGAGGTTTCTTAATTTTTTTCTTCTATTAACTTCATTAGGATTGGAATTCCATTTCCTCATTGGCATCTGGCCAGAACCCTCAAAGGGACTCTTATTAAAAACCCCTTTTCCAGGCATGCACTATGAACTCGAATAAAAGGCCGAGGAACTGTTGTTGGTAATAATTTTTTCCTTGTAAGCCTTGCTGTTTCTACTGTATTTTGTCATATTCTGCCAAGTCCCCCTTACACAAGGAGATATTACAGCAGAGTGGCTCAGAGTGTTTGCTTTAGAGGCAAGGAGATCTGCATTTGGCCCCTGCGTTTCCTTCTCTCTGAGCATCAGGGTCACATCTGTAAAGAGATGTTATTAATAATATTTCATATTTTTTTCTATTTTATTTTTTTTCAGATCAGGTAAACTAGTGTAATGATATTTCATATTTTATACTTCCCAGATTCCTATGAGCATTACGTGAGTTAGTATACATCCTTAGTACCACACTTTGCCTAGTGTTACTAACAGCTATTATCAGTATTAACAAATAGAAAGTAAATTTTAATTTAAAAAAACTTTCTAAACTGTTTAGGAGCTTACCATTTTACTTGTTCTCTGTTCTATATGTGGCCACTTGACTTTTTACGATCCATCTCTTGCTACTTCCAAAATTGGCCCTTGGATTCTTTCCCCCCTTAATATCTTCCTGCCTCTTGTCCTTGTTTCCTTATTGTGGAAATCTTCTCCTTCTCACAATATGTTACATAATGTTGTTGAAAACAGTTCAAGATTGGTGCCTTTCAATGAGTTGGCACTGCTCAGCCCATTAGGCAGTGACCACTCTGACTTTTTATCCCCTTCACCCTTTCAGATGTGTGCTCTGTTGTTGCCTTATGCTTGTAGTTTTCTGGGTTTTGTGCATGTAGATAATTTTCAAAGGGGCTACTTTTTTTTGCATCATACCCTTTAAAACAATGTTGAGTGTCTCTCTCCCTCTCTACACGCAAACATAGGTGACTTTAACAAATGCTTGTTAAACAAACCATCACCACCATGCCTCATCTGAAGTTAGAATAAAAGAATTTAGGTTTGGAGATCTGGCTTTTATTGTACATTCTTATCCTTCTTTCTCTTTGCCTCAGTATTTCCATATGTTTCATTTCAAGTGTTTTCAGTTACAACAATGTGGAAATACATTTGTGGGCATTTAGCACTACTTGTGTACTCATATGTGAAAAGTTATATGCAAACACCCGATCACTGGGGTCTCTGTGCTATCAAATCTCAGGTGTTCACCATCTATACCAGGGTTGGCAAACGTTTTCTGTCAAGGGACAGGGTCAGATAGTAAGTACTTTAGGTTTTGATGGCCACATATGGTCTTCCCTGTCACATATACTCTTTGGGTTTTTTGTTAGGTTTTTAAAAAATTTTTTATTTTTAGTGATGCTTGAGCAAGCTCTGAACCATTTTTAGCTTCCAGGCCCTGGGCAGATTTTGCCCACAGACCATGGTTTGTGACCCTGACCTTGCTGTCTAGATCATTGTCTGTCAGTTTTTTATGGCTCCGTAGAACAGACCTTCCAATGCATTCCAAGTATGATGCTCTATGCAGTGAATTTTCCTTATAGAAATTATTGAACAGTAGCTGAAGAAATGATCCATAAAGATCTTGGGGAGTGTTTCTTTGGTATCCAAATTCTGTTACTATCATTGCTGGTTTGACAACAATCCTGTTGACCATAACAATTTGTGGCAAACGGATGCCTCTCCAATTAATCCACACACTCAGGTTAACTGTGTTTCCACTAAGTGTTCCAAGTCAAATCCTGACACTGCTTTAGGGACACTTCTGATTCCCTGGAGGAACACGAGCCATGCTCCCTGTGGATGAGACCCCAGAATTTTCCTAAGTCCAATTCAAATGCCATATATTTCATAAAGCTTTTCTTATTCCCAAGGCTTCTTAATTGTCTGAGTCCTATGACACCTAATTGTCACTTTATTGCCTTTCAATATCCTTCTGTCTTTCATTATAGCTCTGAGAACCCTGTTTTTATTCAGTGTGTTAGAGCTTATATGGGAAGGATTGTCTTTTATTCCTCACCTTTCCCTAGCACAACACCTCTCGCATAGTAGGTGTTCAAAAACACTGCACTGAATTCAAAATCTACTGACACCGAATTAACAGATTTTTTCCCTGAGCCTTCTGGTGAGATCTTTAAGAGGTAAGAACAATCTTGCCAAATGATTCAGTGAAAGACATTTGTATTCAAGCAGAGGCTAAGTAGAAATGGCTTCCCCATAGTATAATTTTCTGAATTTACTCCCTTGGAGGTCTTGTCAATTTTGATACATTTAACTATTTTTGAGTCAATGATGAGCTCCCAAAGTCTAACACTTAAGTTTTTAGTAGTTATTTTTAGTCAAACAGTGTCAAAAAATGACTTAACAGAATTTTGAAATTTTCTTAAAATGTCTCTTTCTGATGTGTAACCCATTGAAGCTCTTCTCAAGGAATATCAGGATGGCTTAAACTTTCCATTAGAACTTGAAGAGCCATAACCCATTTCCCTCACTGGCCCCCTTCCCAGATGTTTGCTTCAGTTTTCTCCCAGGTGGCCACACCTTCATCAGGTTCCCCTCAGCAACACACAGATTTAGTGAAAAAAAAGGTCTGGGAGTCAAAGAAGGTTAGCACTCAGATGGGCAAAACCACATGTGGCAGGAAGAGGTGTGTGTCTTCACTTTCCCTGAGTATGGAACCCCAAGCTCTCAGGAAGTCAACTCACCAGGAGTGGGGTAGAATATCAATGTAACCTTAAGGAATTAGAAGAAACCTAACTTCTAGGAATGGCCCTGCAGTTAAGCTAAGACAGTTCAGCTAAGGTTGGGAATACTGGGGAGTGAGGGGAAGGTGTTTATGTGGTGTCGTCTAGGGGGACCAATTATTTATTTATTTTTGACCATTTTTGGTTGAATAGTGGGTATTCTTTTCAGAAAGGACAAAGCCTATCATACCAGGTACTAAGACAAAAGGAGTTATTAAAAATGCCTCTGAGAACAGCGTGTATTTAACTTAAATTTATACTTAAGTACATATGAACTATCAAAACTTGAATGAGGGGAAGACTTGGAAACTCTGAAAGGAACCAGAGAAGAAGATGAGGAAGGATGAAGGGAACAAAAGATCATGAAAAATATGTGATTCCATGTGAAAGAACCTATCATTGTATCTGACACATGCAGCAATTCGATATATATAAGGATCCAACCTGAAACCTGAAATATCACTCTTTTCCCCAGTAAAAACAAACTTGTATCTAAAACTCAATTGCTAGTGTCAAGGATTTTGTTCTGGGGTTTGGTAAACAAAGTACTGTTAGCTAGGTAGTGAGGGATTCCAGGTCTCCTAGGGATGAAAATTGGCGCTTTGCCTTGGTGCAATTGCCCCACCCTCATCCCCTCCATACCTGGAGGAGGAGAGAACACCCTATGAATCTGCCAATCATAACTTAGTGCACCAGCTGCAAAAGAATGCAGAGGACTCTCTAGCCCACGGGCCAAACAGCATGGGTACCATAGAGTCTGGAAATTGACCGAGAACAACCTGTGTGTGTAGTAATGCAACTCCCAACTGTTCAGTCAAAGTGGCTCCATGGTGATGTCTGAGCCACTAGGGGAGTACCAATCTGGGCACCATAAAACAAGACACAGACCATAACCAGTCCCTTTTTTGTGCCCTTTCTTTGGTTCTTCCTTTGCTGCAACAATGGGTCTGGTTGTCATCTGTGGTATATGTATCATGCTCTGTAAACCTATATCTTGCTCTTGCCCTATGATCCTTTCTCTCCTCCATAAACCTCATTTTCGTGCTTGCCTTACTTCGGTGTGTCTGGTCATTCTTTGGCCATGAGCGCACCAAGAACTGACATTTCAGACTGAAACCTGACAAGTACCACCCTGGCAAACAAACTGTATTTAAAATACAAACAGTAATACTTAAAATTTGCCTAATGAAAATTAGATTATTTTATTTCTGATGATACTGAAATTTCCAGACCTTAATCACGTGGCCTGATGAAGTCTGGCAGATTGTTTTATGGGCTAGAAAAATGTTTATAAATTGTGCTAAATATTGTAATACTAAACTGAAGATGATAACAAAACAAAATTAAAAAGTTTAGGAATGTAGAGAGGTAAGGGGTAGTCTAGCTATGGGAAGCTGAAACAGCTCATAGATCAATAGAAAAATCATATTGTGGTGTGGCTTAAACAGTAT
>NW_012150897.1:211754-212114 GCF_000956105.1 Propithecus coquereli
AGATGTTTAGGTTACGTATGTTGCCCTTGCCCCTCCTCCCCACTAAGTCCAAGTTTCAAATATGTCCATCCTTCGGGTGGTGTGCATTGCACTCTTTTTTTTTTTTATTTCAGCATATTATGGGGCTACAGATGTTTAGGTTACATATGTTGTCCTTGCCCCATCTGCCCCCCTAAGTATGAGTTTCAAATATGTCCATTCTTAGGGTGGTGCGCATTGCACTCTTTGTGTATGCATATACCTGTCCCCTCCTCACTTCTACCCCCTCCCCCCCCCGCTCAACATCCAATAGATGTTATTCTTATATGTGCACTTATGTGTTGATCAGTTAATACCAATTCGATGGTGAGTACATGTGGT
>NW_012150897.1:215091-216278 GCF_000956105.1 Propithecus coquereli
TATTTTGTTTGCAATTGTGCTATGCATAATGTTTGGCTTTCCAACTAAATTTTAATTTCTGAGTGGTTAGGCTTTATTACTTTTGTTAAATTTCCTCTGGTACCGAAAATGGGATAAGACACATAGTGGATACTCAGTTAAGATCTTCTGACTGATGGTTCCCTTTGGTCAACTTTGAAAGCATTCTCTATATGCTGAGCTACAATGACTGGGGGCTTCCAGGCTATTTTTTTTCTATGCTGTCTCTTCCATTTTAACCTGAGCTCCGATCACGCAATTATATGGGAAAGAGGTCAAATCTGACCTACCTGGAGAATTGGGAATTTTGAGAAGGCCTAGTTGATAGTCAATGAAGAAGAACTGAGCAGATCTGAACTGACATTAGGAGAAAAGGGGCACAGATGCGGGCAGCCCAGGTGAGTAGACAGCATCAGCTTCTGCCATGTGTTCCCCTCCATGCCCCATCTCTATAAGCGGCAAACCTGGAATCATCCTTTGATTCTCTCAGTCACTCTCACTCTGTGACCAACACTTTAGCAAGTCCTGTCAACACTGTATATACCCAAACCAACCTCATCATATATACCCAAACCAACCACTGGACACTCCCACTCTAGTCATATCACCGTTCTTCACCTGGGCTCTCACAGGTGAAGGACACCTCATTGCTGTCCTTGCTTCCATTCCTGCTGCTTCTTCAGGCTCTTATCTGCACAACAGCCAGTGGACTTTTAAAAATATAAATCATTTTTTGTCATTTATGTGCTCAAATTTCTCTTTTGGCGAAAGGTCACAGTTAAAATAAGATTCCCAACTCCTAAGCATGAAGCTCGGTCTACCTGGCCCCACGTGAGCTGGCTCTAGTCTGTGGCAGCAACCTGTGGTCTCACCTCCCCCCACACCCCTCCCCTCCTTTCCAGCCCCACTGTTCTTGCTGTGTTTTGAACACAGTAATCTTATTCACACACCAGGGCTTTTGTGTTTGCTATTACCTCTGCTCCACATGCTTTTCCCTAGATTTTCAAATGTCTCGATCGCTCACTTAATTTAGTTCCCTGCTCAAATCTTGCCACTTCTGATAGGCCTTGCTTGCTCACACTTTTGAATCTAGGCCCAGTCATTCTCTTTACCCTGCTGCTTTATTAATTTGTTTGTAACACTGTCATTACCTGAGATTATAGTCTTTA
>NW_012150897.1:216328-217417 GCF_000956105.1 Propithecus coquereli
GATACCTTAAAATGCCTATGGAAGTTACAACTGAGTCTTCCCATGAATGGAGGGGAACTCCCTGATGTATTTACTAATGATAGTATGGGAGGGGGAGGGCGGTACATAGCAAGAAGGAGAAGATGTCTAAATAAAGTGTCCTAGTTAACACGTTGACTGCCATGTGAGTTGTATTTAAGTCAGACTGGTTTTGAGTGCAGGGCCTTGTGAAGTAATACCCCACAGTTGGTTTGTGAAAATCTTACTTGTTGATGTTCTTATTGTTATAATTAATATTGACAATTTAATTCTAAAAATGTAGATTACATTGCATATAACTCACACACAGAAAACAATAAAAAATAAAAAATTAGAAAGGATTGTTTTGTTTTAATGAAACACCATGGCCCCAGGGAAACTTTTTTTCCTAGTGTGGCAGTCAATGTGTTAATAAAGAAGGGAGAGTAAATTCTTGTTAGATTATCTGGAAGATAAGTTTTTGGTTGGTGGTCATCCAGAGAAATTCAAAATTGTCCATCCGATGTGTGACAGGTATTTTCTTCAGCTTTTTGCTTTCCCTGTGATAAATCACTGAATTTCCCCAAACTACGAAGATGTACTGTGAGGATTAAATTTTGATTCTAACCTTGTGAATGGGGGAGAATGTGAGGCTGGCCAATGAGTTCCTGGCAATGACACTCTGTTTGGGCCTCTCTGAATATGAAAAAATCGGAGATAAGGTGCTCTGTTTGAGGGAATGAAAGCAGACAGACCAAAAAGCCAGTCTTGCTCTTAATCAAATTAATATTGACTGTCTGCCTAAAGTATGGGGACAAGGGGAGAGAAACGTGGAGAATACCCTGCCTTTTAGTGGAAGGTGTCAAAAAGAAACTGCTATTTGCATGAGTGACGATGGATCTACTTCAAAATTGTAATGTGCAATGTGCCAGAGATTATGTGGGTGAATTCTTCCTGTCAGCTAAACCACTTTTGTATCTAGGGTTCACCTTTAAGCCAATCCATTTGTGGTCCATTTCCTCTGTTATTTGGTTTAAAGTTGAGGGCAAAGATAAAATCAGCTTAGAGAGGAAGTTGACAATCTGGTAAATA
>NW_012150897.1:218677-220807 GCF_000956105.1 Propithecus coquereli
TTCTGCCATGTGTTCCCCTCCATGCCCCATCTCTATAAGCGGCAAACCTGGAATCATCCTTTGATTCTCTCAGTCACTCTCACTCTGTGACCAACACTTTAGCAAGTCCTGTCAACACTGTATATACCCAAACCAACCTCATCATATATACCCAAACCAACCACTGGACATTCCCACTCTAGTCATATCACCGTTCTTCACCTGGGCTTTCACAGGTGAAGGACACCTCATTGCTGTCCTTGCTTCCATTCCTGCTGCTTCTTCGGGCTCTTATCTGCACAACAGTCAGTGGACTTTTAAAAATATAAATCATTTTATGTCATTTATGTGCTCAAATTTCTCTTTCAGCGAAAGGTCACAGTTAAAATAAGATTCCCAACTCCTAAGCATGAAGCTCGGTCTACCTGGCCCCACGTGAGCTGGCCCTAGTCTGTGGCAGCAACCTGTGGTCTCACCTTCCCCCACACCCCTCCCCTCCTTTCCAGCCCCACTGTTCTTGCTGTGGTTTCAACACAGTAATCTTATTCACACACCAGGGCTTTTGTGTTTGCTATTACCTCTGCTCCACATGCTTTTCCCTAGATTTTCAAATGTCTCGATTGCTCACTTCATTTAGTTCCCTGCTCAAATCTTGCCACTTGTGATAGGCCTTGCTTGCTTGCTCACTCACACTTTTGAATCTAGGCCCAGTCATTCTCTTTACCCTGCTGCTTTATTAATTTGTTTGTAACACTGTCATTACCTGAGATTATAGTCTTTATTTGTTTACTTAGGGTTGTTTCTACTAGAATGTAAACTAAACTTCCTACTCAAGATATAAGTGATTTATACACTACAATTATAGCAATAAAGTATTCTGTATTTATGTACTTACTGTTACCAGTGAGTTGTATATCTTCAGATGCCTTTTTACTGTTTATTAATGATTTTTTCTTTCAGATTGAGGAACTCCTTTTAGCATTTCTTGTTAGGACAGGTCTGGTGTTGATGAAATCCCTCAGCTTTTGTTTGTCTGGGAAAGACTTTATTTTTCCTTTTGAAGGATATTTTTGCAGGATATAATATTTTAGGGTTAATTTTTTTTCCTTCAGCACTTTGAATATGTCATGCCACTCTCTTCTGGCCTGTAAGTTTCCCACTGAGAAGTCTGCTGCCAGATGTATCAGAGCTCTCTTATGTGTTTCCCCCTCCTTTTTTCTTAATCGCTTAGGACCTTTTCTTTATTCGTGACCTTTGGAAGCTTGATTATTAAATGCCTTGACATAGTCTTGTTTGGTTAAATCTGCTTGGTGTGCTATGACCTTTTTGTACCTAAATATTGATATCTTTCTCTAGATTTGGAAAGTTCTCTGTTATTATTTCTTTGAATAAACTTTCTACCCCAGTCTCTCTCTCTACCTCCTCTTTAAGGCCAATAACTCTCTGATTTGCCCTTCTGAGGCTATTTTCTAGATCTCGTAGGCATGCTTCATTCTAATTTTTTATTTTTTCTCTTCTGTCTATAATTTCAAATAGCCTGTCTTCAAGCTCACTAATTCTTTCTTCTGCTTGGCCAATTCTGTTGTTGAGAGACTCATGCATTCTCAGTTTGTCAACTGAATTCTTAAGCTCTAAAATTTGTGCTTGATTTTTTAAAATTATTTCAATCTCTTTGTTAAATTTCTCTGATAGGCTTCTGAATTCCTTCTGTGTTGCCTTGAATTTCATTGAGCTTCTTCAGGACAGCTATTTTGAATTTTTTGTTTGAAAGGTCATCTATCCCCATCACTCCAGAATTGGTTGCTGGTACCTTATTTAGTTTGGTGATGTCATGTCTTCCTGGATGTTCTTGATGCTTGCGGATGTTTGTTGGTGTGTAGGCATTGAAGAGTTATGTATTTATTTTAATCTTCATAGTCTGGGCTTGTTTGAACCTGTCCTTCTTGAGAAGGCTTTCCAGATACTCAAAGGGAACTGAGTGTTGTAATCTAAGTCTTTGGTCACTGCAGCCATATCAGCACTGGTGGTGCCCAAAGCCCAGTAATGTTGTGACTCTTGCAGACTCCTGGTGGTACCACCTTGGGGAACTTGGGTAAGTTATGGGAGAATTCCCTGGATTGTCAGGCAAAGTCTCTCACTCTCTCTCCTCAC
>NW_012150897.1:222937-224774 GCF_000956105.1 Propithecus coquereli
CTAATGCAAATGTAGGCTATATTCATAAAAATGTTGTCTTGATCAAGGGTCTCTGTTCTCTGTGCTGATTCTGCTATCTCTGGAGTATTGAGTTTGCTTCTGGACATCATTCCTATGAGTGTGTATTGGATCATTTTAGTTGGCTTACACACAAAAGATCAAATTTATACATGCATTGGTATAAAAACATATATTAGTTGCTTAACCTTAAGGATGTTGTAGGGTTTACTAAAATGGATCAAAGGGGACCTGAACAAGATTTTCTGCTTTGAGGTAAGTATGAGTCTGAAATGAGGCTGAGTTGGCCTTAGAATGAGGTGAGAATGAGAATAGAGTGAGCTTGAGGTATGCTAGAGGTGATCATGGGATGAGCATGGTTTGAGCTTGGAGCAAGTTTGGGGTACTATTGGTATGAGAAGAAGCCATAAATTTGTCTGGAAAGACCCAAGAAACACTCTGAAGCTCACATAGATTGATATATTTTTTTGGATATAGGGCACGGGTCATGCTAGTCAACAAAACAAACCACCTCAACACATAGTTAACCTAAAAACAGATGCTTCGATCTTTTCAAATATTTCAGTTCCAAGGTGTTCCCTTTTGAAGGGATCAGTGAGTTTTCTTCTTGAGGTACATACAGACAGTAAATAAGTTATTGTCTTGAAAGCATCTAGCACATACTCCCTTTCCCTAGCCAATGTCGTCCCTTGCATCTTAAGAAAAGAATATTGAAAAAAAATTCAAATAATTGAATAGAATGTGGTAACCAATACAGAAACATTTCTGTTGGATGAGAAATATCTAGTGATATTACAACTAGGCAAAGGAAGTCTTATAATATGACTAACAAAGGCATTTTAATCGAATATTCTCATTTTATGCTCCCTAAACTATTGCTGATCACCATTTCTTTGTACTTCTATTTTTTGCTTCTGTTTAAAAAGCAGTTTGAGACTCCAGCTGCTAAGCCAGGAATGCTCTTTTTCACTGGCAGCATTTCTCCTATTGGCAAAATCCACAGGCAATTGTGTCTGTCATAGTTCATGCAAAGATAAGCTGATTGGGTTGTGTAGTTGGTCCCAGACACTTTTGGCTTTAATGCTCCATCAATTCTCTTTGAAAATGAAGTCCTCGGCCAATCTCACCTCTCAAGGGACACTTGCAGATGTCTTGTTTATGATCAAAAGGCAACATGATTTTCCGATGTCCATATGCTTTCTCTGGAATCTCTTTTGGTATCTTCAAAACTGGTGTTTCTTATGGGTGGATGACAGATACAGCCTCTGGGAAAAGGTCTAAACTTCAGAAGTGTTTCCTCCAAGAGTTTCTGTAAGTGAGAGTCAAGAGGTCTGAACTGGTTACTAAAAACTCCAGGGTGTAGGTTTTAAAACAGAGAGAGCTAAAAAATCACCCGAATAGTATACATTGTACCCAATAGGTAGTTTTTTGATCCCTTACCCTCTTCCTACCCTTCCCTCTTCTGGGTCTCCAAACTTCCTTTTACTACTTTATGTGAGCAGGTCTACCCATCTGTCAACTCCTACTTGTAAGTGAGTACATGCAATATTTGCTTTCTATTCCTGAGATACTTCACTTAGGATTATGGCTTTCAGTTCCATTCAGGCTGCTGTGAAAGACATTATTTTATCCTTTTTTATTGCTGAGTGGTATTCTATGGTATGTGTGTGTGTGCGTGTGTGTGTGTGTATTTCACATTTTCTTTATCCAATCATCTGTTGATGGGCACTTAGGTTTATTCTATATCTTTGCAATTGTAAATTGCGCTGCAATAAACATAAGAGTGCAGGTGTCTTTTGAATAAAATGACTTCCTTTCC
>NW_012150897.1:224824-226380 GCF_000956105.1 Propithecus coquereli
GTGAATCCTGCTAGGATTGGTCCTTCCCTTCAGGGTAGCATGTTTCCTTCTGGCCCAGGATGGTTCCTGAAATGCCTTCCAGGAACTAAGGCCTGGACTCAGGGTCTTCAGGAGACTGCTTGGTACTTTATTTTACTGTGGCTGAGCTGGTACCCAAGTTGCAAAAGAAAGTCCTCTGAGCTCTTCCCTTTCCTTTCCCCAAGTGGAAGAAGACTCTCCCTGAGCCATGCTGCCTGAAGTTGGGGGAGGGCTGACACAGGAAATGGCTTGGTGATAGCTGCTGGTGTCTCACTGGGTCACGTGCACCCCAAGTCCCCTGGCTCTGAGCCAGCACAGCTGTAGGAATTGCCCAGGGACTGCAGCCTTTGTGGCTTAATTGCCCAACAAATTTAATCTAGGCTCCAGGCTGCTTTTTTGTCAGTCAGTGGTGGCACTAGATGGAACTTGAGTTTTGGGGCTGAGCATTTCCTTCTGGTGGGGCTGGTCTAAATATTCCGCCCATGGACACTGGCAGAATTCTGCCCTGTGCTGTGTTCTCCTGTGCCAGGGTTGCCTTGAGTTTTAATGCAAATCTCCCAAATCACTTCATTCTCCCTTCCCCGGGCACACATTCTCTCTCCACTCTGTATACTGGCATGGAACTCCAGGGGAATAGAAGAGGGATGGCATAGGCAATGTAAGATTGTCTTCTCTGACCTCTTCAGTGCCTCTTTCCTTGATATAATGTTAAAACCAGGTAGTATGATTGCTTACCTAGTTTTTAGTCCTTCTAAAGGTGCTTACTTGCTCGGATAGTTGTTGAATTTGGTGTTCATGCAGAGGGACGATTGTTAGAACTTTCTATTCGGCCATCTTGCTTTGCCCCCTTCTTTGTGTTGTTGGTATGATTTAATTCTTGGAACCAGGTAGTAATTTAAAGGATTCTATTGATGGAATAAACTACATAATAGTTATCAGGATTTTTAATGTGGCAATCAGTCTAAGTAGACTCAAGGAGAGCTGGACTAGGCTACTGAATGATTATTTCTGTGAAGTCTCCTTACCATAAAATCAATCCAACCTGATACTTTAGGCTTCTGTTGCCTGAGAAATCTGGAGTGTAAACCCGCAGCCAATAGCACTGAGTACTTCTGACTTTTAATCTTGGCTTGATTATGAACTCTTAGATCCTGAATATAAATCTTTGAACTCTCTCTATCTTTCTTCCTCCATCCTTAAGTCTTTCCCACATCAGAAACTAGTTAAAAGGAAAACTAATCTGAATGGATCAAGATCACTGAAAATTAATGAAAATAGTTCATTTTATACAAATAGTTCCTATTGTTGTGTCCCAATAATACAATAGTGAGAGATGGGTGTGTTTTCTCTCCTGTCATTAGACCCTGAAGCTTTCACCATTGGAAAGGTACGTTGTCTTTTGAGAATGTGGGAATCATCATCTGTCTGCCCTCCTGGGAAGCTCAGCAGTGTTGGATGGAGGTTTTACTGCTGTCATCCACAGAATTAACTTTAATGGGCACTGTGGATCTGGTGAAGCTTTCCTTCATGCTCTCAGC
>NW_012150897.1:231550-232748 GCF_000956105.1 Propithecus coquereli
GTAAGACATAGACTTCAATAGAAATGTTTTTTCAATGGAGAATGTCATTTTAGCATTCTTAGTATTATTGAAAGGATGTTTAGGTATGTTGGGGGTGATGGTGGTATATGTGGATCAGGGAAACACAAATGAGACATAGAGATTATGTGATAAACATGTGCAAGAAACAGCTCAGAATTATGTTATTCCAGAAAACAGACAATGTCACCTTCCAACCTTTCATTTTAAAACGTATTTGAAACACGGACTTGGGGGGGGGAGCCAAGGGCAACACACATAACCTAAACATCTGTACCCCCATAATAGCGGCGGGAGGAGGGGGCAGGAGGGAGGAGGGGACGGGTATTTGTATACACAAGGAGTGCAATGCGCACTATCTGAAGGATGGACATATTTGAAACACGGACTTGGGGGGGGGAGCCAAGGGCAACACACATAACCTAAACATCTGTACCCCCATAATATGCTGAAATAATAAAAAAAAAACCATGTAGAGATTCATAATCAGAGTTAGATCTTGGATTTCTCACCTTCACCATAATTTCAAGTAAAAACTTGTAAGTCTGGTGATTATCTGTCGATACCAGATATCAGACAAAGCATTAAGATATGGTTGTTATGGTGATAGGATGGAGAAGAGAATTATGTTATCATTTTACAATGTAGAGAGGGATTTGGATCACAAAGCCTTCTGTGAAAGCCTGTGTGGGATTGATACATCATGCCGCATACTCCTGTCATTCTAGCATGTCTCATGAGGTCAATGATTCAAATACCTTATAAGCCAGATATTGTCCAACGTAATAAGATCTTCATAACATTGCCCTCATGACTTTAGGAGAAAGGAATGAAGAGAAAAAGGTTTTCTTATATTGAGGAAATATATATTGGCAATTGCAATTTCCTACTTAGCCAGTCAAGTTCAATTAGGCATTCATATGTAATTTTGGAGTGATTGTGTCAAAAATTAAAATTCTTAGAGTAGATTTTTAATGGAACTGTATTTTATTTCATATGTGTTAGCTCTCTGCTAGGAAATCAAACAAACCTGATTTTATTCATGTCTTTGGAAAAGAGGGAGCATTATACAATATATGACATCTTGGTTTTTGCTGACTAGACAAAGTTTCTTTTTGAAATCTTGTTATCACTCTCCTGATTAATGTGCATACATATAAAAGATAGGTATACGTAGGCA
>NW_012150897.1:233968-238166 GCF_000956105.1 Propithecus coquereli
AGTTTTAGAAAAAAATAGAGTTAATCCATTTTCAGATAGAAATAATATTTTAGATGATCTTTGGTACAGGCAGTTAAACTGGATCTGTTAAAGTAATCATCTTTTCTTAATTCCATTTCCCTTTCTATCTTTATCTGTTTTTAAAAAAAATCATAAATGACACTTATATTCTTTCTGTCTACTTTCTTCTCTTTCTTTTTATGTACCCACTAAAGAAGTCAATCATAAATCAATTTCTCTAATTTCTTTTGTAACATTTCTTGAGTCTTTCTTTTACTGTTTTGTTTTCTTTTGCCACCAATCAAACCTAGGCCTTGCTCCTCATGCTTAGATTATTGCTTTGTTCTCTGAAATAGTTTCTCTCCCACCAATATTGCTCCCATATAGATTTATATAGGAACAGATTAATCTTCCAAATGTATAGTTTTCATTAAGTCTTCCTTTGAAAAATCAAATACTACTTTATACTCATTTATAAGAGCAATTTGTACCTTTTTGGTAAAGAGCCACTTCCTATTTGTAGTGTGCATGGTGTTCCATCATTTTCCTCCATTCTGCATTCCAACCACATCTTAACTCTAGTCCTTTCCTGGATTCTATGCTAGTGTGGTTTAACAGTCATAACATTTCATCTCATGATCTACTCTCCATTTCTACTCCTCCAATTTGTATTGGTGTCATTTAATTCTATAACATCAGAATTTAAGGCCCAACACAAGTTCTACCTCCTTGATGAAAAAACTCTGATGAGATTATCCTGCAATGCTTTTGTCAACCTCTGAACTCCCATAGCACTAATATTTATACAACTTTATGGTGATTTGGGATCGCATGTGTTTGTATGTGTATATTTATGTTTGTGTGTGTATTTACATTAATATATGTACACATGCATATACATTTATATGTATACCTCTGTCCCCATCTCTGTCTCTCTCTGTTTCTCTCTCTCACACACACACCCACCCACCCACCTACCCACACCTGGATACCTGGGTTTGAGGTCAGGCTTCCTGGTATTTCATTCTAGTCTTGCTATTTATAAGCCATTTTATTTTGGATGAATTACCTAACCTTCTGGAACTTCATTTTTTTCATTTATAAAATGGGACAACAGAAAGTGCCCACGTGCATTAGTTTCCTAGGGCTCTCATAACAAGATACCAAAACCTTGGTGGCTTAAAACAACAGAAGTTTATTGCCTCACAGTCCTGGGTAGTAGAAGTCTGAAATCAAGATGTCAGCAGGGCCATGCTCCCTCTGAAGGTTCTATGGGAGGATCCTTCCTTCCCTCTTCTAGTTCCTGGCGGTTTCTGGAAATCCTTAGTGTTTTTTGGCTTGTAGATGTATCACTGCACTCTATGCCTCCACCTTCATATGTCATTGTCCCTGCGTGTCACTGTGTTTCTCTGTAAGGACACTAGTTTTAGGATTAGGGCTCATCCTAATCCAGTATGATCTCATCTTCACTAATTACATCTGCAAAGACCATATTTCTAAATAAAGTCATTCATATGCTGAGGTTCAAGGTAGACATGAATTTTGGGGGACCACTATTCAACCCAGTACTCTACCTCAGAGTTGTTTTAAGGATTTGACGAGATACTTTATGTAAAGTACTTAATGAAGTGCTTTGCTACACGGCAAGTATTTTCAAATGTTAAATATTGATATCATTATTACTATTCCTATTTTTAATATTTGATAAATTTCCTTGATCTTTTCAAGGGACCTTATATGTGAAATTTGAGAGTTTAGCCATTTGGTTCAGCTTGTTAAAGATTTTTTTTTTAAATCAGAAGCTCAAATATTTTGTAAAGAGAAAGTCATCCTCTAGAAAAGCCAGTAGTTATCAAGATTCTGGGAACTTCTCTTTTGTCATGAGATAGTTACATGTCAAAAATTACTTGCAGAGAGTCTTTCAGAATTCTCTTGCTTGATTTCATTTTATTTTAAAATTATTTTAATTATTATAGATACATAATAATTGATAACAGCTAATTTAACTCTATTAGAAGCTCTTGACTGAGCACACATAAAAATATAAGGTAAAGAAAGGAAGAAAAAATGTGGAAGGCTGACTGGGTTACTTTTAGCATGGGTGAGACTAGAAAACAGGTTAGGGAAAAGGATAAGGATACCAGTGAAGGAAGATGCTATACTGTTTAGAGATGTGAGTAAGCTTAATTATTCAATTTCTGTTATGGTTTGTCCTTCCTTGTCAAGGAAGACAATTTTTAAAATGACAAGTATAGAATAGGCAAACATAATTAAGAAAAAAGTGAAAGCTCAAGATAAGTAACTGTGGGCAAGATAAGTAACCATGGGCATCTTGATCTTTTGAATAAAGTAATTTCTTCAGAATGAAATAAATACTTTTGAGAAGGGAAGTTTAATGAAGATACGGAGGTAGGAAAAGAGTCGTTTGCTAATCTTAAAGAATTTTACAAAATTTGGGAGACATGCTAGGGGAAAAAGGCCTTGTAGAATTCCTGGCATAATAAATCATATTTACTGTATTGTTTTTAAATGGCATGAAAGTGGTCTTACAAAGTTGATATTCCTTCCAACTAAATTTTGGAAAAGATTACAAACTAACCATGGAATTCACTAAGAGTAACAGGTCTTAAGTCATTTCCTTTCATAGTAATGATATAGAACTGGAATAATCTAGTTTTGGATACCAGTGGAGCATTTGACCAAATTTCTTATGTTCTCAATAATAAATATAATACTATAGAAATGACAATATCATATTTTGGTAAATTTTAACTGGCAGCACAACTCTGTCCAATGAATTTTAAATGCAAATAAAGTTTAGGAAAAAATAAGAATTGAGCAGGTGAACTCACCTCTCAGAATTATCATGATGTGGGCTTCTGGTCAATATGGCGTCATGAGTTAATGCTGTAATGCAACTTTTGCTCCAAGCACATGGGTAAACTGTGAGAAGACAATAATAAAATGCATTACTGGACTAAAAAACAAAACAGAACAAAAACATTAACAAAAGAAAAATAATCTCTATTGATCTGAAACAGAAGAGGAATAGAAAATGGTGAATGTAGCTGGACCACACACCTTGCTGGCTTTGGACCTCAAGAAGAAAGTTTTGGTTTTATTTGGTTCTTGAGGAAGAAAGGGGACTGAAAGTACACCATGGCACACGAGGCCCTGAAGAAAGACTCCTTGCTTGAATCTAGGGACTGTGCAGAAGGCTTTTGAAAGAAAGTTTTGAGAAAACAAACAAACAAAACACTGCCACTACATGGGGCATTGGATGTGTCTTAGTCAGTTCCAGCTGCTATACCAAAATACCTGAGACTGGGTGGCTTATAAACGACAGAAATTTATTAATATTTCTCACAGTCTTAGAAGCTGCAAGTCTGAGATCAGAGTGCCAGTATGGTTGAGTTCACCTGAGGGCCTTCTTCTGGGTTGCAGACTGCTGACTTCTCCATGTGTCCTCACATGAAAGAAAGAGAAAGAGAACTCCTTCAGGATCCCTTTTTTTAAGGGCACTAATGCCATTCATGAGGGCTCCACCCTCATCACCTAATCATCTTCCAAAGGCCCTACCTCTTAATACTATCACATTGGGGGTTAGAACTTCAACAAATAAATTTTGGGAAACACAAACATTCAATCCATAACAGAATTTAACAAGCAGCTTAAGTTGAGAAATGGAAGGTCCCACACAGTCTCCCAACCAGGACAAACATTTCCCCTGGCTCATTAACTGGATGTGCAATTTTATCAATGTCATAATGGGAAGTAGCCCCAAAATTCTGTTAGAAGACTTGCAGAGCCCTAAGGATTCAGAAAGTAAATTCACATTCTCTCAATGTGGAGGGGGAGACACAGAGAAAGATGGAAAGAGAAAATAACATCAGGAATCAAAAACTAAATATTCAAAAGGAGTTTGAAAGCAAAATTGTAAAACATGTGAATAAATGTAATGTTCTTAAAGACAACCCATGAACACTTGGAAGATGAAACTATTCCCAAAGAAACTTTTCTTATAGAGTAGTAGCACAATGGATTTAAAGTGAATTTATCATGCACCACATGTACTCACCATCAAATTAGTACTAAATGATCAACACTAAGGTGTTCACATGGTAGTAATACTCATTGGGTGCCAGTCAGGTTGGGGGGTTGTGGGGGGTAAACCTACGACTAATGAAAGTGGAGCATA
>NW_012150897.1:239096-240672 GCF_000956105.1 Propithecus coquereli
AAAATTTAAAAATAGAGCTACCGTATAATACAGCAATTCCATTTCTGGGTATATACCTCAAAGAATTGAAAGCAGAGTCTTACGGTATTTGTATGCCTATATTTACAGATACATTCATAGTGGTATTATTTGCAAAAGCTAAAAGATGGAAGCAACCCAAATGCCCATTGACAGATACGTGGATACACAAAATGTGGGATATACATACAATGGAATGTTTTACAGCCTCAAAAAGGAAGGAAATTCTGACACATGCTACAACATGGATGAACCAAACTTGAGGACATTATGCAAAGTGAAATAAGCCAATCACAAAAAGACAAATATTGTATGATTTCATTTATATGAGGTACCTACAGTAGATAAAGTCATAGAGACAGACAGAAAGTAGAATGATGGTTGCCAAGGCCTGGGGTGAGGAGAAATGGGAAGTTATTGTTTAATAGACAGGGAGTTTCAGTTTTGCAAAATGCAAAAAATTTCTGGAGATGAATGGTAGTGATGGTTGCACAACAATATGAATGTACTTATCACTGAAATAGACACCTAAAAATAGTTCAAGATGGTAAATTTTATGTTGCATGCATTTTACCATAATAAAAATTAGGAAAAAATAAAGATAATTACTAAAAGACTAGATGTATAATCTATGGTATCCTACCAACAAAGGGAAAATATAATACTTAATCAATTTCAATAGAGAAAATAAAAAGGGAATATAAAAGAAGCAAAGAGAAAGGTTAATGAACAAGATAAATTAGGATGGGAGAAGTCAGTGAGGTAAATATCAACACATTAAAATACAGAGATTATCAGATAGGACTTTAAAATATCCTACCACAGAATATTAACAAAAGAAAATCCTAAAACAAAGCCACACAGAAAGTTTGAACATAAAAGAATGGAAAATGATATATGGGGAAATAGAAATTAAAAGAAAGCTGTTGTGTCAAGATTAATATAAGACAAATAAAACTCAAGGCAAAAAATTATGTACAGGAATAAATAGGGATACTATATCTTAATAAAAAATTAACCACCAAGACTATAAAACAGTTGTTTTTCAACAATTAATTAATGTCTCCTAGGTACTGGGCACATTCTCTTTTTTTATTTCAAAATATTAAGGGGGTACAAACGTTTTTGTTACATGGATACCATGCATAATGCTTAAGTTGGGGCTTTTAGGGTGCCTGTCACCACGTTCATTGTACCTGATAATAAGTTTTTACCCCTCGACCCTTTCCCATCCTTCTCCCTTCTTGGTTTTCTCTACATCTCCTTGTGCCTGCGTGTGCCCATCATTTAGTTCCTCACTGTTAGTGAGTACATGTGGTGTTTATTTTTCCATTTCTAAGAAATTTCACTTAGGATAATGGTCTCCAGTTCCTTCCAGCTTGCTGAAAAAGACATTATATCATTCCTTTTTATGGCTGAGTAGTATTCCATGGGGTGTGTGTGTGTGTGTATGTGTATAATATGTTTAATATGTTCTTCATCCAAACATCAGTTAATAGGCATTTGTGTTGATTCTGCATCTTTGCCATTGTAAATTATGCTGTAATAAATATCCCAG
>NW_012150897.1:246667-249118 GCF_000956105.1 Propithecus coquereli
TTTTTTGTGATGGATATGCTAATTAGTCTGATTTGATCATTACATATTGTATACATGTATTGAAACATCACATTGTATCCCATAAATATGTGCAATTATTAATATTATGTGTTAATTAAAAATAATAAAAAAGAGAACTCACCACTTCAAAAACATACTTTGTGTCTGAAATTTCCATCTGGCTCCAAGGTGTTTCTAAATTACTTTGGATCACAGAAACTTAGTGCTACGGTCCCCAACCCCCAAGTGCCAACCGGCACTGGTCCACGACCTGCAAGGCACCCGGCCGCACAGCAGGGGGAGCCAGCGAAGCTCCACCTCCACCCACAGCCCCTCCCCATCTTCTAGCCTTGCAGCCCGAGCCCCGCCCCACCGTCAGATCAGAAGAGGCGTCTGACCCTTATAGGAGCAGGAACCCCACTGCAAGCTGCGCATGTGAGGGATCCAGGTTGCACGCTCCCCATGAGAATTCAGCGCCTGATGATCTGAGGTGGAGCTGAGGTGAAGCCGAGGTAGCGATTCACCCCCCTAGCCCCACAACCCTGGTCTGTGGAAAAACTTATCTTCTATGAAACTGGTCCCTGGTGTCAAAAAGGTTGGGGGATTGCTAACTTAGTGGCTTGGAAAGTAATGGAGTGAAAACTTACAAATAGTTCAACAAAATTGGCAATACCTCAGAAAGAAGAGAGCCAAATGGAAATGTCCCTGTGGAAAATGCACTGCTCAGACAGTTGTAATAGGGTGGATTACGGTAGGACAATGCATATTGTTTTCCTTATGTATCAAGGCAAGAGAGAGCATGTGTTTTGTGGATTTTTTTTTTTTTTGTTACGAACCAAGCTTGAACTGTGTATTGACAACTCTAACTTAGTTATGTAGACCTACTAGATTCATATTCCTTTCAGTTTCCTAGTCTGAAAATAGCCTACAGATGTTTCCCTCAATATTATTAAAATTAGCTCGCTTGTGAATATATCAGCCTTGCATATTATACATTGTTTTGGCAAATACTGCTCTGATCCTTAACTGAGACTTGAAGTTGAAATGTAACAACTATGTTTATATTGAATGCAGAAGTTATTACAGAAAAGCAATTGTTATTAAAAGGTATTTTTTATTCTGCCAATTTATGACAGAAAATTTATCAAAAGTTTATTATCTTATTTTGTGTTTTGGCATGTAATTTTCAAGAAACCGTTTTTACAGTTGATCTTAACATCCTTAAAGGGGAGATAGATTTTTGGGTTATCTTATGATATTTAATACATCCTTCATGACTTCCTTGTTAAGAAAGCAAAATTGCCAATTCTTGTTTACTTTCATATTTAAGGGGAAAACAAAATACATAGTCTGTTTCAATTCTTCAACAGCCCAGGAAAGTAAAATAAGTAATGGAGTGGTCTGGAATTCAATTTCTAGCACCAAAATGAAATTTTGTAGAAATTTAATGTCTTCCCCTTCAGAGCACATGTAGATGCCACCGTAGTATATAAAGTGCTTCATATGTGTGTTTTTAAAACATTTCTTTTTGGCAGGAGGCAGTGGGAGGTACAAGGGTCACAGCAGGGGATAGATTTGATTTGACTGATCTGATTTGACTTTGTCCCCAACAGGCCAGAGAGTGGGATCCTCTGGCTTCGTAAAACTTACTTTAGGGAAGACTGGGAAGAGGCTTTATGGCCTCTGTATCTTAATAGAAGTCAGCATAGAACAGATTAGTGATTCTTCTTTGAATTATATTTTTTAGTGTGGATTAATAGACTTTACTATTCCCTTTGGTGGATATAGAAAGAGGAAGATAAACTCAATGAAAGCTTTCTCTTCACTGGTTTCTTCTCCTCCTCTTTTTATTAAAGAAAAAGACACACGCACGCACGCACGCACGCACGCAGGCAGGCACTACTGCAGGAGTGCTTATAATGAGCAGCCTCCTGCCCCAGGCTTCTCCACCTCTACTCCCAGAGCTCCATAGGCAATGATTGCTGACTATTTCTGGTTCCTTCTGGTGCTTATTTTCACCTCATCAATAAATGTTTACATAGTTATTTCTGAATTTAGACATTAAGCTTCCTACTCTGCTAAAGATTTAGCTTAACCATACCCTCTATCACCCCTTCTCCTTCCTCCTGGTATAGTTATAAAACATTTTTGTTTCTCTATTGGTTACATTTCTATTCTCAAACGGTACAATTAACCTCTATATCTTGTTTCATCAATTACAGAAAATATTTCTTCCTTAATGTGTGTTCATTGTCTATAGTCATAGTTTACTTACTGTCTAATGTTAAAAGGGGAGGTTCTAAACCAATTTATTTCACAAGCCTCTTTAATAATATCTGTGTGGAATGTCAGCCTTCTCGATGTACTGGTTTTCAAATGGTGCTCTGTGGATTACTAGGAGCATCTGCTGGGATTTTACAAAAAATGAGCTCTTTTTCCCCGCCATTCAGC
>NW_012150897.1:251038-253013 GCF_000956105.1 Propithecus coquereli
ATACATCCTTCATGACTTCCTTGTTAAGAAAGCAAAATTGCCAATTCTTGTTTACTTTCATATTTAAGGGGAAAACAAAATACATAGTCTGTTTCGATTCTTCAATAGCCCAGGAAAATAAAATAAGTAATGGAGTGGTCTGAAATTGAATTTCTAGCACCAAAATGAAATTTTGTAGAAATTTAATGTCTTCCCCTTCAGAGCACATATAGATGCCACCCTAGTATATAAAGTGCTTCATATGTGTGTTTTTAAAACATTTCTTTTTGGCAGGAGGCAGTGGGAGATACAAGGGTCACAGCAGGGGATAGATTTGATTTGACTGATCTGATTTGACTTTGTCCCTAACAGGCCAGAGAGTGGGATTCTCTGGCTTCGTAAAACTTACTTTAGGGAAGACTGGGAAGAGGCTTTACGGCCTCTGTATCTTAATAGAAGTCAGCATAGAACAGATTAGTGATTCTTCTTTGAATTATATTTTTTAGTGTGGATTAATAGACTTTACTATTCCCTTTGGTGGATATAGAAAGAGGAAGAGGTATTAGGTTGAAGTAAAACCTGTTTGTGTTAAAAATAGAGAAGCTGACCTTGGCCCCTATCTTTAGAGATTACTTGAAAGGAGTGTTCATCTTAAAGCAGGAAACAAAGGCATGGTCTGCTAAGGTCACTCTAAAATCTATTAAAAATTTATTAAGGATGAGTTAGTAGTAGGCAGATAGTAAATATAAGTATCCAAATAGAAAATAGAATATTGTGGTGCAGCAGGAAACATAGGTGTGTAGATAAGAAAAATCAATGGAAGTAATTCAGAAAGGTAATAAATCTCTCTTAAGGAATATTGTCATGTTTTCTGAACCTGCAACTATAGCCTACATTAAACATTTTGTCTGATGAGTTAAAAGTTCCTTGCACTTTCATATCTAGTAACAAACTAAGAGTTTTTTCTTCAGTTGAGTGGTAGGATGGAGAATTCTAAAAAAAAATCATCTACTGAAGTCTTGTGTAATTATTCTGATACTATCTTTGCTGCAGCAAAAACAAGAAACTATATGATTGCTTTCTAGATTTTATGAGCAACGATATGATGATGTGACCCAATTGGTAATTTTTCCTTTAAGTTCCATAATTCAGAAGAAATGTCTGTTCTACAGCTCATATCTCCAGATCATAGATGTATAATTAGATAGGTATTAGGTTGAAGTAAAGCCTGTTTGAATCAGAGAACATAAAAATGGTGTTAAGGTAAGGTGGCGGGAGTAGGATGGATATCATATATATTAACGAGTGAACTTTAAATGAAAAAAAATTTTTGGCATGTCTGAGAATTTAGTCCTTATACTCACAAGGTCCAAAAAGAGGCCTACTTGTGTTGCTTGATGGCATTGGTGGGTGTTTTTTATTGTAGCTGGGGACTGAGAACACAGTTTCTACTGGAAACAGTTGCAGAATTTGTATCTAAATGAGCAACTAGGACCTTCGGGAATGTGCTGTCTCATGTGCCATTCAGACTACTTCTGTAGTGTTTGTGTCTGTCCACTTTTTGGTACTTACCTTTGCCATGATGACTTATTACTCAGAGAGCTACTACAGTAAAGACTTTTTATTTTAGTCATTTTAAAATTTATTTTACAAAATGTGGTACTTTAAGAGAACTCATCAGTGCTCACTTTGGCAGCACATATACTAAAATTGGAAACATATAGAGAAGATTAGTATGGTCCCTGTGCAAGGATGACACCTAAATTCATGAAGCATTTCATATTTTTTGAACCTGGAGGACATTATATATGTTAAGTGAAATGAGCCAGACACAGAAAGACAAATACTACATGTTCTCACTCATGTGGAATCTGAAAGTGTTGATATCATAGTAGTGACTAGAACAGGTTACTGGAGACTGGGGGCAGGGGGAGGTTCTTCAATCAGTACAAAGTTACCAAAAAAGGAAAAATAGTTCCGGTGGCCTATTACACAG
>NW_012150897.1:264653-264954 GCF_000956105.1 Propithecus coquereli
TCTGCTTTTATGTCTATGCCTTTTGATATTCTAAATAGTAGGTAGAATATTAATTATTTTCCTGGGAAAAGGGTGGAGAGCTCTTAGAGCTAAGGGCCCTCCCCAATTTTATCCTTATAGGGTAACGTCCAGGGGTTGCCATGACATTTGTAAACTGTCATGGTGTTGGTGGGTGTAATTTTTACTATGCTAATGTATGTTAATGAGGAAAGGTCACTTTTGGACATGAGCTCCTAGTTTCTACCCATGCTCCTGGCCAGGAAAAGTCCCTAACTGCCATTGTGGGTTAGGTTCTAAATGC
>NW_012150897.1:265004-265407 GCF_000956105.1 Propithecus coquereli
TTATAATTTTATGCCTTAGATTTAAGTCTTTTATCCATCTTGAATTAATTTTTGTGAGTGGCCAGAGATAGGGGTCCTGTTTCATTTTTCTGCATGTGACTATCCAGTTTTCCCAGTACCATTTATTGACTAGGGCTGCTTTTCTCCAGTATACATTGTTGTCTGCTTTGTCAGAGACCAGTCAGCTGTAGGGAGGTGGTTTTATATCTGGGTCCTCTGTCTTTTGTTCCGTTGTTCTATGTCTCTATTTTTGTACCAATACCAAGCTGTTTTGGTTACCATAGCCCTGTAGTATAGTTTGAAGTCTGGTAATATAATGCCTCCTTTGTTCTTTTTGTTTAAGATTGCTTTAGCAATTTAGACTCTTCTGGTTTGAAACAAAGAATAGAGTTATCTTTTCTAA
>NW_012150897.1:267292-268482 GCF_000956105.1 Propithecus coquereli
AATTTCATATGAGGCATCTTTTATAGTTTTGGTAAAATCATGCTAATAGGTTTTCTGACCTAAAATTGATCTCTCTTCCATGATCTAAGAAGTTCACTGACATTTAATTTTATTTTTATTAAACAAGATTTAGCAATTATTTAAGATATTGTATATGTATCTTGAGAAATCATTTAATTCATGAAACCTTGCACTTTAGATTTCTCACTGCTTGAATTCACATCCTTCTTTTTTCTCTTTGTACTTTCACATCAAGATGTTTAGCAGCGTGAAGTTTAGGGATGGGACAGGGTAGAAGAGCAGGAAGAAGGGACTGAAACTATTATACTGACGAAAGAAGAGGCTACGTTCTGAAATATTTGGTTATAAAGTGGAAAAAAAAAAAAACTGAGGACCTGACTCCTCTACAAATTGGAATACATCCAGTTAAAATGGTAAAATGAATGAGAGAACAGTTCTCTATTTTTAGACAAATGGGCTATGTCAAAGCCCTTCAAGTAATACATTTTTTTTTTTTTACTTGTATTTACTTTTAAATTATGGACATTTTGCTTTTTGGCTTAAGACTTTCATTCCTCGCCTAATTTCTTTCTGCAGTATACAGCTTAAAATGACAGATTTTGCCTTTGTTTATGACTTCTATTGGTGTCATCCAGAAGGAGCAAGTTTTGAATCTTATTTCTATTGTATGTGCATGTGGAGTGAAACTCAAGAAAATTGATCAAGAGGAGGAGACCAGAATTACAAGATGATGTACCTTGAAGTACTCAGTGATTAAAAGCATCTCTTCTCTTTCTACAAGCCCCAAACTGATAACCCTTTTACATTGTAGAAAATGTAAAGCCATTAGGAAAAGGGCTGGAACCTTTAGCCTACTCTAAGGAAGCCCTTGTTCTTTTTTGAATTCCAATAGCAGATCCATTGTTTGCATAAAAGTTACAAATTCTCAATTCGTTGTTCCAAATCCCTGATTAAAATCCATTTCTGAATTCTTGAAGCTTTGACAAATCTCTCTTTTCATTATTGCTTCTTCCTTCCTTTTCCTTCATCTGCCTTCTGTTTTTATTTGACTTCAATTTTGGGAGGTCTCTGGTAAAAATAGGATCAGTAATGACTTAAGGCTACTTAATTGGGATCTTCCCTGAGATGAAAGAATCTTACAAGAATACAATGAAGCTAAGAAAAGAGGG
>NW_012150897.1:269972-270669 GCF_000956105.1 Propithecus coquereli
TACTTTATTTTCAAACTGCTTTATCGAAATATAATTGATATATAATAAACTTATTTAAAGTGTACAATTTTATCATTTTGACATATGTGTACATCTATGAAATCTTCATCACAGTCAAGATGGTAAACACATCCATAACCCTCCAAAGTTTCCTGAAGTCTCTTTGTAATCCCTCCCCAAACCCCTCCTCAATGTTCCTCTGCCCATGGTTTCCCAGTAACCACCGATCTGCTTTCTGTTAATATAGGTTATCTTGCATTATTCAGGGAACTTTTATAAGTGGAATCACACACTATTTACTCTTCTGTCTGGCTTTATTCATTTGCAAAATTATTTTGATATTCATATATGTTGTGTGTATCAACCCCTTTTGATTGCTGTGTGGTATTTCATTGTTATGTTTTTCCATTCACTTGCTTATATACATTTGGATTATTTCCAGGTTTTGGCTTTTTCAAGTAACTCTTATATTTATTTGTTTACTTATGTCCAATTATTCTATAGACGTTAATCAAACTGTTTTCCAAACTGGTTGCACTATTTTACATTCCTACCAGCAATGTATGAGAGTTCCAGTTGTTCCACATCCTCTCCAACACTTAATATGGTCAGTCTTTTAATTTTAGACACAAAAAGTGTAAAGTGGTACCTCATTATCATTTTAATTTGCATTTTCCTAATTACTTTCCATTACTAA
>NW_012150897.1:270724-274757 GCF_000956105.1 Propithecus coquereli
GATTTGCCAGTTGTCCGCTTCAGACTTTACCTTTTTCAGGCTCCAGTCCAGGATTGGCTTTGGTGGCAGCAGTGGCATCTGAGGCTGGACTGAAGAAAGATTTTCTTCAAAGTGCCCTCAGGTTGTCCAGTTTCCTGCTGGAGGCTGCTCTCAGCAACTTGAGGCCTCCTGTTGATTCTTGCCACAAGGGCTTCTCTCATGTGGCCACTTATCGCATGGTCACTTACTTCTAGGCTGGTGAGGGGCACTCTCTCCAGTGCCTCTGTTAGCCAGATGAAGTCTTAATACGTATCGTAAGGTAATTGCAGTAGTGGCCTCCTATCACCTTTCCTATATAATCTAATCTCCTCATGAGGGTGACATTTCCTCACCTTGGCCATGGTTTATTGGCTAGAAGCAAGTCACAGGTCTTGAATCCAAGGGGAGGAGATTACACAAAGCTGTAAACACCAGGAGTGACCAAGGATCATTTTAGAGATTGTCTGCCAAAACTGTCATCTCTTGCCTGGATTTTTGAAATAGGCTTCTGACTCATTTCTGCTTCTTCCCTCTCCTGCCCTCATTCAATGGCTAGAAAGATGTTTTGAAAAATTAAGACACGTAACGTCCTGGGTTTAAGACCTTGAATGGCTTTTAATTTCGATCACGGTAAAAGCCCATGTTTTTGCAAGGTCGTACAAGATCTGAATTTTTACCTCTCTGATGTTATCTTCAGAGGGAATGGGCTATTCTCTGTCTGGAGTGTTCTTTTGTAGTTTTCCGTATGTATTACTGTCTTACCTTTTTCAAGTCTTTGCTTGAACATTACCCTCTCAGTGAGGACTTACTAGAACCCATACCCTCCATTTAAAAATTATGACCTCTTCCTCCTCTCCCTCACTCAGCTATTCCTTTATTTTTAAAATTTCCTTTAGCCACTGCTCCCAATTAAAGCTAAAATTCACAAAGCAAACCTAAGAGTCACAGGCTGTTCTATTCCGTGCTATATCTCTAGCACCTAAATAATATCTTTCAGGGGATAGATATACAACAAATAAATGTTGAATAAATGAATGAATACATCTTAGGCTTCAATTCCTTGATATAGACTTATCCCCTAAATCCATGGAAATATTTCACATCATGAAAATTCTGTTGAAACCGTTTTCTGTTCCATTTTTCCTTTCATCTTACAAATGTGTGTGTGTGTTTGTATGACGTATCCTAAAGTAAAACTACATATATACATACATATTTATGTTTAGTTTTACTTTAGGATGGGTGTAGTTTTACTCTAGGGTGAGTTATGTTGGTTTTCAGTAGTTATTTGTTGATTGATTTTGAAACTCACACATTAAGGACTGGTTGAGTGATATATTACTATGCAAATACATGAACTTATTTGTAGACATCCTATTTGATTATCACGCAAAAAACTAAACTGTGTCAGTCTTTGCTTCAAGAGGTTTATTTGGATATGACTCTAGTTGGCCTTTGTTGGCCAATAGACATTTTTTTGCTTCTATATGACAGTTAAGGGATCAAGTAACTCAGAACAATACATGATAAAAGCTTTGATGTGTCTTTTGCAAAAAAAAAATACTTTATTTTCAAACTGCTTTATCGAAATATAAAAGATATACAATAAACTTATTTAAAGTGTACAATTTTATCATTTTGACATATGTGTATATCTATGAAATCTTCATCACAGTCAAGATGGTAAACACATCCATAACCCTCCAAAGTTCCCTGAAGTCTCTTGGTAATCCCTCCCCAAACCCCTCCTCAATGTTCCTCTGCCCATGGTTTCCCAGTAACCACCAATCTGCTTTCTGTTAATATAGGTTATCTTGCATTATTCAGGGAACTTTTATAAGTGGAATCACACACTATTTACTCTTCTGTCTGGCTTTATTCAGTTGCAAAATTATTTTGATATTCATACATGTTGTGTGTATCAACCCCGAGCAAAAACTATTATTCTACTTTTTAAATATCTTCTGCACTACCTCTGGCACAGTACTAAAAACATACAGTACTTATAGATGTTTAATGAAAACATTTTTATGTAAGAAGCATTCTAATATAAAACTTAAAAAAATATCTGAGGAGCACCATGATCCACTAGTCAACCTGAACACTCTCTTGTTAACCTATTTTCTATCTCCCAGCTGTGAATCGATTCTCCATCCCAACCTTTGGGTCTAAAAGAATTTCAAGTGGTTCTACAGTCACCACTTACCCTTGTAGCCAAGTCTAGAACTTAAGGCACCTACTTACTCCAAACCAGGGCTTTTGCAAGATTCTTTCTAATTTAGTTTTAGAGACTCGTCTCCCACTTTGGAAGAAGATATTATGCCATTTTAGGGTCAGATATCTCAGAAGGAAAGTCACTAATACAAAAGTCACTGATCTCTCCTCTCATCCTCTCACCTCCCATTAAGGACAATTTTGTTTTGCAAATTCATGAGCAATTCATGTGCTTGCTCATTAGCTACCTGCTATTTTTGGGGTTTTCTGTTTTCCAGGTGCTGTGCTAAGTTCTTGATGATGAATGAAATATGCTGACTGCCTTTAAGTCACTAACAGTCTCTTTGAATCATTCCTTCCTCCACACTTCTGCTTATGTTGTATGCCCTCTTTTGAATGACTTAATTTTTTTCCTGTTAGATTTTTGGCTTCCAGTATCTCTCTCCACCCACAACTTTGAGATATCGTTGATCTCTCTCCATTCACGACTTTGAGATAGCATGGATCTCAGGGAGTCAGTGTACCAAATATATACTGACTACCCCCAAATGTGTATCTCTGGCCTCTAATTTGCATTGAGCTTCAGATTCATGATGCAACTTCCTATTCTCTGCTTCTTATCTTCATGCACCTCAAGATAAAATTGTCCAAAAATAGACCCTTGATTCCATATCCTCCAAACTTGTTCCTTTCCAAGTTCTCCCCATCTTAGTAAATGCCTTTTTCTTTTCTTGTCCAGGCAAAAATCCTTGGAGTCCATCTTTACTTTTCTCATTGTATCAGTTATTAAATCTTGTCTCTCTACTTTCAAACCACTGCTGCCACCCTAATCTGAATCACTGTTGTATTGGTTTTTTGACTGCTACATAACAAGTTACCACTAAATTTGAAGTTTAAAACAGCCTGCTTTTATTATCTCGCAGTTTTGTAGGTCAGTAGTCTGGGCACGGATTTGCCAGTTGTCCGCTTCAGACTTTACCTTTTTCAGGCTCCAGTCCAGGATTGGCTTTGGTGGCAGCAGTGGCATCTGAGGCTGGACTGAAGAAAGATTTTCTTCAAAGTGCCCTCAGGTTGTCCAGTTTCCTGCTGGAGGCTGCTCTCAGCAACTTGAGGCCTCCTGTTGATTCTTGCCACAAGGGCTTCTCTCATGTGGCCACTTATCGCATGGTCACTTACTTCTAGGCTGGTGAGGGGCACTCTCTCCAGTGCCTCTGTTAGCCAGATGAAGTCTTAATACGTATTGTAAGGTAATTGCAGTAGTGGCCTCCTATCACCTTTCCTATATAATCTAATCTCCTCATGAGGGTGACATTTCCTCACCTTGGCCATGGTTTGTTGGCTAGAAGCAAGTCACAGGTCTTGAATCCAAGGGGAGGAGATTACACAAAGCTGTAAACACCAGGAGTGACCAAGGATCATTTTAGAGATTGTCTGCCAAAACTGTCGTCTCTTGCCTGGATTTTTGAAATAGGCTTCTGACTCATTTCTGCTTCTTCCCTCTCCTGCCCTCATTCAATGGCTAGAAAGATGTTTTGAAAAATTAAGACACGTAACGTCCTGGGTTTAAGACCTTGAATGGCTTTTAATTTTGATCACGGTAAAAGCCCATGTTTTTGCAAGGTCGTACAAGATCTGAATTTTTACCTCTCTGATGTTATCTTCAGAGGGAATGGGCTATTCTCTGTCTGGAGTGTTCTTTTGTAGTTTTCCGTATGTATTACTGTCTTACCTTTTTCAAGTCTTTGCTTGAACATTACCCTCTCAGTGAGGACTTACTAGAACCCATACCCTCCATTTAAAA
>NW_012150897.1:277377-278837 GCF_000956105.1 Propithecus coquereli
AACAATCCTCCCGCCTCGGCCTCCCAGAGTGCTAGGATTACAGGCGTGAGCCACCACGCCCAGCCTCTTTTACCCCTTTTTAATGGGGTTGTTTGTTTTTTTCTTGCTGATTTGTTTGAGTTCTTTATAGATTTTGGATATTAGCCCTTTATTGGATGTGTAGATTGCAAATATTTTCTCCCATTCCGTGGGTTACCTATTTGCACTGTTGATTATTTCCTTAGCTGTGCAAAAGCTTTTTAACTTAATCAAAGTCCCATTTATTTGTTTTTGTTGCTGCTGTAATTGCCATTGGGGTCTTAGTCATAAATTCTTTGCCTAGACCAATGTCTAGAAGAGTTTTTCCTACATTTTCTTCCAGAATTCTTAATGTTTTATGCCTTACATTTAAGTCTTTTATCCATCTTGAATTAATTTTTGTGAGTGGTGAGAGATAGGGGTCATGTTCTACTCTTCTGGTATGGCTATCCAATTTTCCCAGCACTATTTCTTGAATAGGGCTTCTTTTCCCCAGTGTGTACTCAACATAGTGTTGAAAGTCTTAGCCAGAGCAATTGGGCAAGAGAAAGAAATAAAGGTATCCAAATTGGGAAAGAGGAGATCAAACTATTGCTTTTTACTGATGATATGATCTTATTTCTAGAAAACCTCAAAAACTCCACCAAGAGACTCCTGGAGTTGATACATAAATTCAACAAAGTCTCATGATATAAAATCAGTGTACACAAATCGGTAGCATTTCTGTATACCAATAACAATCAAGTTGAGAGTCAAATCAAAGACTTAATGACATTCACAATATCTACAAAGAAAATAAAATACCTAGGAATATACTTAACCAAGGAGGTGAAAGATCTCTAGGAGAACTAAGAAACACTTGGGAAAGAAATTGTGGATGACACAAACAAATGGGGAAACGTATCATGCTCATGGTTGGGTAGAATCAACATGGTTAAAATGTGCATAATACCCAAAGTGATTTACAGATTCAATGCAATCCCCATCAAAATACCAATGTCATATTTCACAGACCTAGAAAAAATAATACGCTTTGTTTAGAACCAGAAAAGAGCCCGAATAGCCAAAGCAATCCTACACAAAAAGAACAAAGCTAGAGGCATCACATCACTGGACTTCAAACTATACTAAAGGCTATAGTAACCAAAACAGCTTGATATTAATACAAAAACAGAGACATAGAACAATGGAACAGAATAGAGAACCAAGATATAAAACCATCTACCTATGGCCAACTGATGTTTGACAAAGCAGATATCATCATTGAATTTTGAGAGTTGTTTACATGTTCTAGATACAAATCCTTTATAAGAGATATGCATTGCAGATAATTTCTTCCAGTCTTGCATTGTCTTTTGCTTTTCTTGACAGTGTCTTTTGAAGAGTTTTAATGAGGTCAGTTTATCAATTAAATTATTTTTGAATCGTGTTCTTTTGTGTCA
>NW_012150897.1:278887-280137 GCF_000956105.1 Propithecus coquereli
TGTTTTTATTTTTAGTTGTGTCACTTTTGATTATGGTACGTTATTTAATTTTCTGTGTCTCTGGTTATTCATCTGTGAAATAGGGGTGGTTTTCAAGAATGAATGAGATAGTTCATATTAAGCACTTAGGTTTCTGGCACATGTCTGATCATAAATGTTATTGCATTAACAATGTTATTTTTTTAAAAAAAACACTTTTACTGTAAAATACAACATATGTAAAGACAACTTAGTTATATAAATTAATTTCCATAATAAATATTCTTTTTGGGTATAGCTTCTCTGCTTAACATTTCGTTTGTAAGGTTCAACTATGTCTCTATGTCTTACTATTGTATGTTCATTTTCATTGCTGTTACAGAGTTCTATTCAATGACTATAATTAAATTAATCAACTGTGGATGGACATTTGGATTGCTTTTCGCTGTGAATAACGAGTCTACTATGGGAATATTTTTATCTGTCTCCTAGTGCTTGTGAATGAAATTTGCTTGACTATACACATAGGGATGAAATTACTGGGTCCTAGAAGGTGAGTCTTCAGCTTTAGTAGATGCACCAAACTTTATGAGAGTATCCATTTCTACTCATCCTTGCTAACACTTACTTTGTCAGTCTTTTTAATTAGTCATTCTGGTGGGTGTGTAGTGATGTATTATTATTGTTTTAATTTGCATTTCTCTGATGAATAATGAAGAGAACCAACTTTTCATTTGACTGTTGGCCATTTGGATGTATTCTACTGTGTACTATCTATATTATGTTTGCTCTTCCTTTATTAATTCTGTGAATTGCCAATACCATCTCCATTCTATTACTTGCTTTTCAACTCTCTTGATATATTTGGAGAAAAATAATTTAATTTTAATGAGTAAAAAATATTTTTACCTTTAGGGTAGAGTTTTTTGTTTTCTGTTAAAAACAAAAAACAAAAACGTTTCCCTTCCCTGAAGACTTTATAATATTATTCTCTACTCTTCTAAGACTTTCAACATTTTGATCTAAAATCCATCTGACATTGACATTGATTTTTTGGTATGGTAGAAGGGAAGAGTAAAATTACTTTTATTCTCACATGGATATTCAATTATCCCAGTATCATTGATTGAAAAGACTATCCTTTCTCCATAGCTCCACAGAATCATTTTTGTCATCAATGAACAGTCCGTATATCTATATGTCTGTTTCTAGGATCTTTATTTTTTTCTATTGGTCTATTTTGTCTCATTCTGCCAGTACCATACTGTTTT
>NW_012150897.1:280187-281810 GCF_000956105.1 Propithecus coquereli
ATTTCTTTAAGTTTATAATATCTAATGCAAATAATTTTTTAAATGTCCACTTCTTATTTCAGACCATATATACGTTTTAGAAAATAATTTTGTGTTTTACAGGACTTCCATTTTCCATTGCTGGGGCTCCTTTGGAGGATATTGGAAGTATCTTCTCCTCATATGACAAAGAGGTGATATTTCTGTTATTGTGCAGGTTTCATAAAATAGTTGAGTTACCTCATAAAAATATAGAATATGAACTTCATTTTCCCCCCTTTAAGAATTCATATTTACAAACAATACAGAATAGAGTTTGCAAGTAAGACAAATGCCAATGATGGGAGGAAATTCCTTGAAATAAGAGTCTGCGTGAAATTGATGACTAAGACTGAACATCCCCTTCTGGCTGATATGTCCCATTAAAAGATTGTTAGTGCAGTTAATGAAGCTCAAAAGGAAGATGATAAGAGATACTGGATGAAACTCTTCTTGTTTTTAAAATTTGCAGAGGTATTTTAAAATCAATATTGCTAGAGCTACTGTATGCAGTAGTGACTCAAATAGTGGTCATCGGGCCCCTCTGAAATAATAAATTCTGTGTCTAACCATTTATTTTCAGGGTAGGGAAGCAAGTGAATGGTGATTTTTAGGCTTTAAGTCACCAACAGGCATAACATTATTTTAGGGTGAGTCAATTGTAATTCACCTACATGACAAGGCAAGTTGCTGGAAGAAGTCATTTTATTGTAACATCACGCTGAATGTAAGATGGCATTTTTCAATTCAGGCTAAGAAAGTTAAAGAAGAATAGTGATGAAATGCCAGCACTAATAGAGAATGTGATCTGATGCCACAAACACAGAGTTCAGAATGGAGGTTCCTATCATCATCCCTTTCTCTGACTAGGTATTTTTCCCCTGGGGCAGAAGGGTGTTATTTATTTCTTTTCTTCCCCCGACCCCCACCTCATTCAATGTATCAAGGAATGAAAATTCCATTTTAAAACTTTGTTCTGTCTGTTTGGCCTTAATTTCCCTACTTCCTTTTTGTCTCTTTACCTCCTCTTCCTCCTTTCTCCACTTCTCTCTGCACACTCTCCTTCCCTTCTTCCCTTTAGATCTTCCTCACATGGTTTCTTGAATTGTCCCTTTTGCTGTTTGTGATAAAGATACTAGAAACACAAGGTTCTGCTGCTGTTCCATGGAATTAGCTACTTGTACCCCAGAAGCAGGGTCGACCATTTCTCTGGTTGGTTGCTCTGCACAACTTTTTCAAACTGGGTTTCCTAATTGCCAGAACTACTCCTGCTTGGGCCCAGGGGTCCAATTTCACAAATGTGAAATCATCAGTTGCATGCTGCCAAGGAAAGCCAGAAACAAATTCATATTACTTCTCAATTCTTATTTGGAAAACAGGGATACACCTTATATTTTGGAATAAACATGTCAAATGGCTCAGTAGAGCATATTTTGTTCACCAAATTGCATAGCATAAGCAAGGATGATAATTTATGTCAGTGGACTTGTATAGAGTAAAATATTTTAAAAGGTGCCTGTTTGTCTTACTACAAAAGCAGTGTAGTGTAGCTGGTAGAAGTCTGGGATCTCCCTAGCTCTGTGACCTTGGGCACATGATTAAACC
>NW_012150897.1:285105-285977 GCF_000956105.1 Propithecus coquereli
AGCCATCTTCTGGCTTTGCCAATTCTTTCTATTGTATGCTGGTTTCTATTTCATTGATTTTTGTTCTTACTGTTACTGTTCTTTTTTATTTACTTTTAGTGTATTTTCTAATCTCCTTTCTAAGATCTTGAGCTAGATTCAAAGTTTATTAATTTTTCAGTCCTATCCCTTTTCTCATCTATGAAATTAAAGATATAAATTTCCTGATATGAACAGGTTTATCTGCTTCTTGTAACTTTGATGTGTAGAATTTTAGCTATTTTTTAACCAAAAATATTTTCTTATTTCCTTGTAATTTAATCATTAACCCATGGGTTCTAAAGAATTATCTTTCTTAGTGTCCAAAAATTGTAGAAACATATTGTTATTGATTTCTGTCTTAATTCCACTGTGATCAGATATTTTCTGTAGGATTTTAATAATCAGAAAAGTATTGGGATTTATTTTGATCAGTTTTTGCATACATTTTAGTTATCCTTAAAAATAATTTGCATTCTGCAGTTGTGTGGTTAAGGAAACGATATGTCTTATCAGGTCAAATTTGTCAATCATTTTGTTCAAATCTTCTATATCCTTACTATTTTTTTCCCCTTCTTTCGTATGTTAGTGAGAAAGTTGTATTAAAAACTCCTACAATAATTGTGGATTTGTTAGTTTCTCCTCATTGTTATGTCAATTTTGTTTCATATATTTCAAAATTATTATATTCATTGCATAAAAATTTAGAATTATTTTATCCTACTGATGAATCAAAAATTTGTACATATAACATGTCTCACTTTATTCCTCTTAATGCCCATTGCCCTTAAGTTTACTTAGTTTGAATTAATATATCTATTCCAGTTTTAACTTTTGTTATTTTTGAATGATAC
>NW_012150897.1:286821-287516 GCF_000956105.1 Propithecus coquereli
TTTGTTTTTTTCATTTCCAATTCTTATACTTTTATTTCTTGCATGTTTTTCTTGCTAGGTCAAGGCTGACTAGAAGTGATCATAGCAGATATACTTTTCTTGAATTTAATTTCTGAGTAAAGTTTTCAACTTTTATCACTTAGTAAATAAAAGCAACATTAAATATTACAGGTTTTCTAGAATTATCCTTCCTTACATTAAGAAAGTTTCTATTCCTAGTTTAAGAGTTATAATGAATAAATGTTGAATTTTATTTAATGCTTTTTCTGGTCTATTGAGATAATTATATAACTTTTTTTTTCTTTTTTTAATGTGGCATACTATAGTGATTAAGTTTTTTAAGATGTTAATCCAATCTTTTACTCCCGAAGTAAATTTATCTTTGTTGTGCCTTTTATATATTTCTGAGTTAGTTTGCAAACATTTTATTAGGATTTCTGTATTTATGTTTATAAATGTGATTTGCCTGTAAGTTTCCTTTCTCAAGATACCCTTGAGTTTCTTGACATCCTAGCTGATCTTGAATGTTTGGTAGAATTCACCCTTGAGGTAACTGGGGCCAGTTTTCCTTGTGGGAATATTTTAAATAAGACTATTCACATCTTGGTAAATTTACATTTATTGTCATGGTGCTTTTTGTATTATATATATGTATATATTTCTTGTAACATAATATATATTTAATGTCTATAGGA
>NW_012150897.1:289451-290991 GCF_000956105.1 Propithecus coquereli
ACCTATTGGCAAGAAAACTGATTTCCTGGCTTGGCAGCAGATTTACTAAGTGTGTACTGTTCAATCTTATTGTGGGAGGAAGAAAAGGCAAAATAGAACTTGTGAAATAATTGTTAAAGTAACAAAAAGAATCCACCAGTTTTTCCTTTCCTTTGATGTTTGAATTTGCAGAATGACCTTTGGGATCAAAGAAATAAAAGATCTATTCCAGTATCACCATGTGTGGAGGAGGCAGAATCAGGCTTGTGGCAATAACATAAAGTTCTAAGGCCTTAAAGGTTTCTTCATTAATTAACTTAGAAAAGTTCAGTTGTTTGTTCTGAACAAAATGAAACGAGGGACTGTAGGAACAGAATAAAAATATCTAACTTCTGGGAACTAATCAAGATATTCCTTATGACCCTTACACTGGGCACAGTAAAATGTAACAGTGTTACTGGGTAACGTGTTTGACTTCTTTTTTCTTCTCTATTTAAACCATCTTTGTATTCTTTCTCTTCCCTCTGCCTTCCTCCTCCTCACTTTCTTTCTCTCTCCTCCCCACCCCGCGTCATTTTACCTGTTCAGTGCATCTTCAAAATCCATCTCTGACCTTTTATCTGCAAAACTGTGAACTTGTTGCTCATACTTAGTCTGTTCCCTTCTCTACCAACACAGCTTCAAACTTGTTTTCTCAAAATTTCTCCTGAAAAACTCTTTCCCTAGCAGCTTGGTACTCTAGGGGAACAGGGAGACAATATTGGAGTGCCTGAGAGCCATATCACTATTCTAGAGCATCTTCCATCTAGAGCTTCCCTGATGAATGTTATCCTGTTTCCTAAGGTGGCATATAAAATGAGTAATCTTTATATCCTTATTAGCAAGTAGGTAGTAAAATTTCAAGGTGATTGTATGTATATGCAAATATATCAAGAGTAGTAGTAGTTTTGGGGTTTTTTTTGGTAATGTTTCAGAAGTAGTTATGTTTTGCATGCTGAGTGTATATGTTCTCTTTCTTGTTGTATTTATATTTTGCCTTTAAATAGTATTGACAATTGCATTTAGGTTGCAGATAATAGTGAAGAATAAGGTGGATTTTGTTTTCTTTTTAACATACTTAGCAAAGCAATAACATTGGGTATACTTAAAATAGCACTATTTTAGTTTAATTATATGTATTGTTTCTCATATCTGTGTGGTCAAGTAATTGGTGATACCCCTGTGGTATGGGTATTTTGCAGAGGTTTGCCATTCAGTTACTGCATAAGTAAGCAATGCCTTCCTGAGTAGAAAGACATCAAAGCAAAAGGTAGCCCATAACCCAATAGATTTTATTGTTCATAAATTGTCACCCATTCCTTATTTTATACATAAAACTGAATTCCATTTTAGCTCATATATATGTTCTATCGCCCAGTTGGGAAATAAATTCACAGTAAAATAATAATAATTAAAAATCACCCCTTCCAGATAACATTTTTACCTTTGACCGGAGCCTTCAATGTCTTAACCCAATGGAACAACCCAAGTCTTGTTCCATTTTGGAGTCAAATGATGTTTG
>NW_012150897.1:291041-291489 GCF_000956105.1 Propithecus coquereli
TTTTTTTTCTTATTCACAGCATTGATGGACTTGATGAACAGAACAGCCAAGGATGAAGTACAATGGTATGTGCTTTGACCCTTTTCACCAAGTGCTACAGATTCATGTGTCTATATCCTTTACATCAGGACATTTATCCTGTTCTGGAATTAATTAGCATCCAGATATGTTTTCTGTCTTATTATCAAGTATATTATGATAGACTATTTCTAGTACTTGGTTGTAATTCATTTATACAAAGTATTTCTATTCTAATGGTTCACCAGTAGCCCTGTCAAATTATTTATTAGAGTAAAATTATCTACACTCAAATACCTCCCAAGTGGTTTTAATGGGGTAATTTTCAAAGGTAATTGACATTTCAATGATTTCGAATTATGCAAAATAGATTTCTACCATTAGCGATCTTCATATGATCCTTAAAATATAGATATAAAAATATAAAGAC
>NW_012150897.1:292973-294433 GCF_000956105.1 Propithecus coquereli
AAGAAAGGGAGCTGAATTTACAAATCAAAGTATAGGCTGTTTTAATCTTCCACCCTCACCTCTGAATTTCTTTCCAAATGGACTATTAGAAAATAGAATTAAAAATTATACATGTTGCAAATTATGTTGAATTTCTGGATTTCTGTGGGGGTGTTCAGACAATTTAGTGTCAGTAAGACATGAATTAAATTGCCTGAAATTTTATTAAATGTCCAGCCATGACAAGTACTCATGAGAAATGCTTGAACAAGTGGTGCTAGGTTGCTGTCCATTGACAGCAGCATAAATTGTCCAGCTTCCTTATCTTTGTTTCTGCAGCTACTTTCTCTTATCTAAGAGAGAAAAAAACCTATGCACTTTGCAAATAGAAGATGGTCAGAGGGTGAAACAAAATTAGCATGTATGTCTGTAATTGCTCAATCATCTCCCCCCAAAATCACTGCAAATAACTCTTTTTTTTTGTAGTAATAATTGTGCACCTGTTTTTCAGAACACAAAAGCTGGTTTTGCCTTTGTGAATAAAATGTGATTTGGAGAATTTGGGGATCATGCAACCACATATTTACATAATCAAATGGCAAACTGCAACTTATTTTAAGCTCATGGATACTTTGTTCTTCCTTGCCCAACAATCATGTAAACAATGCCAAAGCGCTGGTGTCTGTCTGACACTTGGGGAGTTAGCTTTGGTTTGTATAACACTGTATCAAGGACACATGGCAGAGTAATGGATACAAATGATTCTAGGACATTCTACTGAAAATACCTCCTATTTTCTGGTACACGCCAAAGCCATTTTTAGATTTTTTCATCTACCCACCTTGTGCACACTACAATTTGTGTTCCTGGGGAAAAAGAAGTATAAGGTTTCTTGTCGATGATCCAAGAAATGTGAATAAAGTTGTTGGCAGATGGTTCGCACATTTCATTCTGAAATATCTTATAGTGACAAATAACAAGTGTATATAATTAGCTCTATACAGATGGCATGCCAAGTGTTGATATTCATCTCTGCAGACTTTTTACAAAGGCACTATTTTAAGAGTCAAGATTCAAAGACAGCCCATAAGCCCTCTAAAGAGGAACAAAGTGGAGTTTTACCCAAAAGGACCATGGTTATCAAGAAAGCTTTTTCTAGACCAAGCTTACCATCTTAGATCCATGTTGCACTCCAAGGGGAGTAAACCTCACAGCGAGTCGTATCTGCACGCAACTGGTCAGTGTATTTTGATTGTTTTGATTGGATAGACCGAAGACACGCACCAGTGAATTTCGGAGTGTGTGTTCACTGAGCTAAACCACAGTCCTCTTCTTTCTTTCCTCCAACCAGCCAAACCTTTGCATCTCCTTTCTCTCCACCAGGAACGCTCCGCTGTCAAGTTATCTTATGGCTGCAGCCTCTTACCAGGCACCTTTTAGTTTACATGTCACTTCCTCAAAAAGGCTTTCCTTGACTACTC
>NW_012150897.1:296413-297000 GCF_000956105.1 Propithecus coquereli
TTCTGTTTAGGGACAGGTCGCTAGGGAGGATGAATGGATAGGGGAAACAGATTGACTTGTAAATTGACCTGAGAGACAGGTATTATTACATGTTTTGATTGATTTGGGTCAGGTCTAGTTGCATTCTGTAATATACTGAGATAAAAGGAGAGGCAGAAAAGCCAGTTGTCCCATTTGATCTTTTGATCAAATAGTCCAGCTTATGCACTTATGTTGTTTCCACGATGTGTCAGGCACTATATGGAACACATTCTTTATAAAATTACTTATAACAATGTTTTGAGATGTTTTAAGCATTACTGATAATAAAAGAGGCTCCGAGAGGTTATGAGGGTATGAAATTTTCCCAAGGTCATGTAGCTAGTGAATGGTAGAGTGAGAATTTGAACCCCTGACTTTCTAGTTCTAAGTTTATTCTCTGTTGACTACTATGCTAATTTGCATATATCACACACTTCTATACAAATGAAAGATCAAAGTCCATTTAGTGACGCTGTGGTGATATAATGAAAAGAAAATCATATTAGATCAACATTGTAGGCAAGTGATACAATTACAAAAATAACATGATGAACTCTGCCTTTCCT
>NW_012150897.1:298800-299169 GCF_000956105.1 Propithecus coquereli
GGGGAGAATCACAGAGTGATTACCCAATAGCCCAATGGGATCCAGATATTTTTATACATGCCTTTTAGAGAGGAGGGGGGAAAATGAGAAGTATAGGTAATTCTGTTTAGGGACAGGTCGCTAGGGAGGATGAATGGATGGGGGAAACAGATTGACTTGTAAATTGACCTGAGAGACAGGTATTATTACATGTTTTGATTGATTTGGGTCAGGTCTAGTTGCATTCTGTAATATATTGAGATAAAAGGAGAGGCAGGAAAGCCAGTTGTCCCACTTGATCTTTTGATCAAATAGTCCAGCTTATGCACTTACGTTGTTTCCATGATGTGTCAGGCACTATATGGAACACATTCTTTATAAAATTACTTA
>NW_012150897.1:301759-302332 GCF_000956105.1 Propithecus coquereli
TCATATGACCCCTTTTTCTAGCCTCTGCTTCGTTTGGGAACCTGAGATTTTGGTCAATAGTAATATGTGGTTCCAAACAATAATAGTGGCCTGTATTTCTTGCCTGTTTTTGGTTTGTCTATGTCAAAGTCACAACCTTCTATTGGAAGAAGTCATTACTTCCTTAAATCCTATATATAATCAGCAGTCTATTGTACCTGATTAGCATAGCTTTCTCTTATTATAAAAATTAATGATTTCATTTTTGCCTTTTTATTTCAAATATTGAGTGGTAGTCTCATAATCCTTTGACAATTCTCGGTTTGTCAATATCTTGAATATAAAGACAAAGGTAAATTTATTGCTTACTAGAGTAAGACAGAACTATGTTAGTCAGGCAGTCTCCCCAAGGGCAGAAATCTGCTTATTTTATGTAATGTTTTGAGAAGCACAGAGTTCAGGGATTAGTAGATTCTCAGAGGTGTAAGTGGTTCGATCACATCTATATATGTGTGATAACTGTTGTTGATTGGCTGGCATTGAGTAAGTATGCTTGTTGAAATGAATTCATTCCTGATTGACTTTCCAAAGCAA
>NW_012150897.1:303232-304773 GCF_000956105.1 Propithecus coquereli
ATGGAATTCTTGAATTTTTCCATGAATTTATTATTTTTTTTGTTTTTATATGAGGTCATTGAATATGAACTTCTATGGCTTGAATGTCCCCTCCAAAATTCAAGTGTTGTCAATGAGATAGTTTTAAGAGGTGGGGCCTTTAAGAAGTGATTAGGTCATGAGGGCTCTTCCCTTGTGAATGGGATTAAGGCCCTTATAAAAGAGATTTCATGCAGCATTCAGCCCTCTTGCCCTTCTGTCTTCTGCCATGTTAGGACACAGAAAGAAAGCCCTCACTAGACACTGAATGCTGACACCTTGATCTTGGACTTCCTAACCTCTAGAACCGTGAGAAAATAAATTTCTGGTTTTTTTTTTTTTTTAAGTTACCCAGTCTGTGGTATTCTATTATAGCAACAAAAATGGACTAAGACACAGATTTATGTTGAAGTGGTGTTTTTACATTGATCATCATCTAAAAGTTTTTATATGTCAACTTGGCCAGGTCATCGTACTCAGAAATTTGATCAAACATATCTGGATCTTCTTGTGAAAGTATTTTTTAGATGAGATTAATATTTAAATCAGCAGATTTTGACTAAAGAAGATTATATCCATAATGTACAGACTCATTCAATCAGTTGAAGTCTTTAAGAAAAGACTGATGTCTGAGAAAGAGGAAATTCTGCCAGCAGACTGCCTTGGGACTTGAGCTGTAACATTAACTCTTCCTGAGTCTCCAGTATGCTGGCCTACCCTGCAGACTTTGGACCTGCTAGCTTCCACAGTCATGCATAAGTCTCTGCTGATTATACAGTACAGTCATGCACTATATAACAGCATTTTATAATGACATTTTGATCAATGATGAACCACAAACATGACAGTCGTCTCATAATATTATAATGTAGCTGAAATATTCCTATTGCCTAGTGGCAGTTGTAGCCATTGTAACATCATAATACAATGCATTACTCACATGTTTGGTGTGATGCTGATGTGAACAAACCTACTGCACTGTCAGTTGCATAAAAGTATAGCACATACAATTATGTACAGTACATAATATATGATAATGATAACGAATGACTATGTTACTGGTTTAGGTATTTATCATGCTTTTTATTATTTCAAAGTATACTTTTTTAAGTTATAAAAACAAGTTAACTATAAAACAGCCTTAGGCAGGTATTTTTAGGAAGTATTCCAGAAGAAGGCATTGTTATCGTAGTGGATGACAGCTCTATTCACGTTATTGCCCCTGAAAACCTTACAGTAGAACAAGATGTGGAGGTAGGAGAGAGTGATATTGATGATCCTGACCCTGTGTAGGACTAGGCCTATGTATGTGTTCCTGTCTTAGTCTTTAAGAAAAAAGGTAACAAAAAATAAAAAATTTCAAAAATAGAAAATAGCATATAGCATAAAGATATAAAGAAAATATTTTTGTACAGCTGTGTTTGTACATTAAGCTAAGCATTATTACAAAAGAGTCAAAAATCTAAAAAAATTAACAAGTTTATAAAGTAAATAAGTTACAGTAAGCTAAGGTTAATTTATTG
>NW_012150897.1:306903-307603 GCF_000956105.1 Propithecus coquereli
AATAATTTACATATTTAATCTTTTAATTCTACCTTCATATAAAGCTTATATAGTCAGACATCAGATTAGCCCCTGGGGGAAATCCATAACAGCAACCATCATTATGAGGTAAATAAAAATAAAAGGGAAGATAAAGAGAGAGCTGTTTTATGTGGGGATGGAGCAAAAGGGCTCAAAGGATTTCGGTAAGGAAAAAGAAAACTGGTGGTTTAACTGGAAGGAAGGTACACATCTATTACAGGAAAGAGAATCAAAAATGGAAATTTGACTCTCTGATCACTGTAATTATCAGTAATGGTCAATTGTAATTATTATAATTTAGAAAAATGAAGGAATCTGGCTGGCACTCATGCATTTAATTACCATGTTATGACCACACCATTTGGAAAGCTTTCATTTGCATTCATGTAGATGAATAATTTCTTTTTGATTTAATGAGAAGAAAGCAAACTTCCTCTGCTTCGCTTTTTATCTTAACAATCTGCTGGAGAAATTTCTCATTCATATTCCTTTCATGCAGATGATCTGCATTATGATCATAGAGGTATAGCAAGTTTTTCTCCATTTTGTTGTAATTTCTCCTCTTTTGAGAGAAGCATTTAGTCCTCAGTGGCCTACACCTCATCAATGAATAGCAAGATCTAGTTGCCAAGCACTCTTTAAAGTGAAGCAACTCATTGGATAAAACATAATAATATTT
>NW_012150897.1:308717-309157 GCF_000956105.1 Propithecus coquereli
GTTAAATGAAGCAGGAATAAAAATGAAAGTGAGATTATTAACTTCTTCAATATTCTTAACTTCTAAAAATATGTATTACTTTTGCAATTAAAAGATTGAGGATGATGAAAATTAGAAAAAATGCAGTTGGTGAGCACCTAAAGAATTATAAAATGTTAAAAGAAATTCAGAAGAATAAATAAATGTTCTTATCATAGATCTTAGTTTGGATTCTTCAAAAATGGGCACTGAAATAAAGATTTGTGCTCAACTAGTTTATTTGGGAAGTGATACTAAAATATTCTGGTATGGGAGTGGCAAGGTGAAACAGGAAAGGCAGTCAAATAGGGTATGTTATCAACTTGGCCACCGCAAGTTATCCTGGCCAAGGGCCCAAAGAGCTATTTACATTCCAACTCTGGTCATATGGACATTGATTCCAGAGGGAGACATTAGCTAAT
>NW_012150897.1:309207-309629 GCF_000956105.1 Propithecus coquereli
GCAGCTTGACTTGTACTCAGAGGCATTTTCATTTTCAAGGAAGACACTTGGAGAACAGAATGCATTAATGCAAAAGGGAAGAAGCATTAAAGATACGATTTTTAGGGAATCCTTCTAAAGTCCCACAACAGAAACTATTATTTATGCCACCCAGCTAGGAAACAAATAGATTTATGTGAGCTGAGAAATATGGTGTCAGCGCAAAACTGAAAGTGTTAACTAACCATTTCTTTTTTAAATTGTATGCTTTCCTCAACAGATTTGCTAGAACCTTTGATTACTGACTCCTGGTTACTAGGCTAATAAAAGGGTATAAAATGATTCAGGCACTCAGAATACATAGAACCCTTTTTTAATCAATAATTTACATATTTAATCTTTTAATTCTACCTTCATATAAAGCTTATATAGTCAGACATCAG
>NW_012150897.1:309679-310028 GCF_000956105.1 Propithecus coquereli
CCACCGCAAGTTATCCTGGCCAAGGGCCCAAAGAGCTATTTACATTCCAACTCTGGTCATATGGACATTGATTCCAGAGGGAGACATTAGCTAATCTTTTGAAAAATAGTTCAAATCAGAGTATTCCATCACGTTAAATAGAATCCCATCTGCAACTGGCAAACATTGGGATTAATACCTATGTGTGTGTGCATGCGCACATCTTTTCTCTCTTACTAAAGTGAAATTTAATTGATGTTACACAGGTAAAATGAAGGGCCTGTAGGAAGAGAGATTGCAATTTCTTATACGTACCTTTATGCCTTCCCCTTTAACTTAATAGCTGTCAAATTTAATATACATAGTCTTA
>NW_012150897.1:311987-312525 GCF_000956105.1 Propithecus coquereli
TTTTCTCATGACTTAGTGGACCTGATTTTTGGAGCTGATAAGGAAAAAATGATGTAATATTTGTTAAAGATACAGGTGAACCATGTTTCATATGTATTTTTTTTTCCTAATTTTGACCCCAGATATGGCTAATATATGAACAATGTGTGGAATTTGCACCTTCTATTTATTTTTAAGATATATATATAGGCCTTAAAGGGCTATTGGCTGAAAGAGCTTAATATTGATTTTTATTTTTTTCATATTTCATCAAAACAGAAACCTTTGATCATTCTCTTTTAAAACATTTTTATATTTAACAAAAAACTATTTATCCTAGCCCTGAATGCCTTCCTTACTAGCTGAAAGCCTGGCACTCTTTAAAAAAAAAAGGGTTCTGAGGCTATGTTTCATCAAGCAAAATATAAAATATCTCAGATTTCTATTTGGCCAAAAACAATGGTAGCAGAAGTGCCTCGTGAGTATTCAATCATTTTCTGAAAACCAGATACCCACTGCAGATCTTCTAAAGGTCAAAGAAATGAGATGATATGAAGGA
>NW_012150897.1:313910-317376 GCF_000956105.1 Propithecus coquereli
TCTTTAGGCTCATTTTTTTTAAAAGGCCTAAAGCTATTTAAATGTTATAAGTTTGAAATTCCGGGATAAAAATTTATTTTATTATTAGATTTGTACAGAAGAATATTTATAACATATGTAGGTTAAAATGAATGAACATGTAAGAAACACTAGGATATCAGTACTCAATTAAAGAAATTTAGCATTAGCAGGAATCTTGCAATGCCTTGGTTGCCCCTCACCAATCTGGTCCTTCTTTCCCCACCCATAAGTAATGCTGGCCTCAATTGTTTTTATATAATTCCTTTGCTTGTCTTTATAATTTTACCCATGTTTTGTTTTGCATACTTTGTTTTTTTAAAATTTTAAAACATTTAATACACAAATATTTTATATACTCAAGGTATACAATGTGATGATTTGATATATGTACACATTATGTAATGATTATCACAATCAAATTACTTAACATATCCATCACTACTCATGCTGTACATTAGATCCCCAGAACTTGTTCATTTTATAACTGAAAGTTTGTACCCTTTGATCAACATCTCCCCATTTCTGCCTACGCCCTGGTCCCTGGAAACCACTGATCTACATACTCTTTGTTTCTATAAGTTCATCTTAAATGTCACATAAAATTGCATATTCTTCTGAAAATTGCCTTTAAAATCATTGACAACAAGTTTCCAAGGTTTATCTGTGTGTTTTTCTATAGGTTGTGCAATGTCATAGTAGATTAGTCTATAAATATCCAATCATATATTAAGCCAAGCTTCTGTCCATGGACATTTGGGTGGTTTCCATTTTTTCTCCTATTACAAAATAATATTGCTATGAATATTTTTGGATGTGCCTTCTCATACACAGAGGGAAGAGCTTTCTTTGGGGTAAATGAACAGCAGCAAAATTTCTGGGTCATTAGGAGTAAAATTTCTGTATGAACACTTTTCAGTTACCTGAATATGCCAGATTGTTTCCTATAGTGATCTTCCCACCAGCAGTCTCTAAAGGGTCTAAATCCATATCCTTGTGAACATGGTCTTATCAAACAATTTAATCCATAGAGTGGATATAAAATATTATCTCTTTGAAGGCTTTCTTGTGTATTTCCCTGATTACTAATGAAGTTTAGTATCTTTTTGTATATTTTTTGGTCATTGCTTTTCCTTTTATGTGTTGGATCTGATCATATTTTTCTGACTTTTGTGCCTGCTTCTTTGTGGTTCTGCTAAAAGAAAACAAAAAGACAAAGGAGAAAAAGCAATTACCCAGCATTCTCAGGGGCACAGGGATGTGCAGAGCCAATAGGACACAGTGGCAACTCGAAGGGAATAAGACACTGTGTAGTGGTGACTCTGACTCCTGGGACACTGTGAGGCCAAGGACGGCAGCAAGAAGGACCCTGAAATGGCGGAGCACAGCTGTTGCTTGAGTCCTAGGGGGCAGAAAGCAGCATAGTAATGACTCCACTCCACGGATTGAGGCAGGGGGTGTCCCAGCAGCTCAGACTCTAGGGGGCTAGTTCAGTTCCAGAGAAGCAGTATATTAAAATTGTTTGGACTGTAGGACAGGGTGTCTCAGCTCAGCCAATCCTCTGTTTCCCTGGGATGCAGGGCACCACATCAGCTCAGCTCTGGGATGCAGCTGCTTGGTTTGGCTCAGGATCTGATTCCCTGCCAGGTGATGCAGCTTCAGCTTAGCCTTAGGGGTGTGACTGCTCTAGGTGGCCAAGGCATCATTTCCCCAAGATATAAGATGCAGCTTTAGCTTAGGCAGAAGGGAGTGTGACTATTCTGGGTGGCCAAGGTACTGTTTTCTGGAAGGCAGGGTGTTGCTTCAACTCAGACATGGGGGGGCAGTAATTGGTTTGTGGTCTTAAACCACATACAAAAATCAGCTAAAAATGAATTAGACTTAAATATAAGATTTGATAACATAAAACTCCTAGAAGAAAACATAGGGAATAAGCTTCTGAAGATTGGCCTTGGCAATGATTTCTTGGATATGACAGAAAAAGCATAGCTAACAAAAGCAAAAAATAGGTAAATGGATTGCATCAAACTAAAAAGCTTCTGCATAGTAAAGGAAACAATCAGCAAGATGAAGACACGATCTATGGAATGGAGAAAGTATTTGCCAACCATATATATCTAATAAGAGGTTAGTATCCAAAATATAAAAGGAACTCCTACAACTCAAAATAAAACAAAACAAAACAAAAACAAAAACAAAAAAAACTCTGATTTAAAAATGGGAAAAGAAATTAAATAGATAATTTTCAAAGGAAGACATGCAAATGGCTAAGAGCTATATGAAACAAACATCATTAATCAGGGAAATGCAAATTAAAACCACAATGAGACATCGTCTCATACATGTTATGATGGCTTTCAGCAGAAAAACAAAAGATAAATGCCAGCAAGGTTGTGGAAACAAGGGAACTCTTGTATTCTGTTGGTGAGAATGTATTAATAAATTGGTACAACTACTATGAAGAACAGTATAGAAGTGCCTCAGAAACTAAAAGTAGAATTATCATAAGATTCAGCAATCCCACATCTGCGATATATATCCAAAGGAATTGAAATCTGCACTCTTATGTTCACTGAAGCATTATTCAGAGTAACCAAGATGTGGAAGCAACCAAAATATCCATAGATGAATTAATGGATGAAGAAAATGTAGTTTATACATGCAGTGGAATATTATTCAACCTTAAAAAAGAAGGAAATCCTGCCATTTGCGACAATGTGGATGAATCTTGAGGACACTATGTTAAGTGAAATAAACCAGACACAGAAGTACAAATATTCCATGATACCACTTATACAATAAATCTGCAATAGTCAAACTCATAGAAGCAGAGAGTGAAATGGTGGTTGCCAGAGGCTGTGCAGAGTGGTAAACTGGGAGATATTAGTCAAAGAGTAAAGATTTTCAGTTATACAAGATAAATGAGTCTTAGAGATCTACTGTATAGCCTAGTGCCTATAGTTAACAATACTGTATTGTATACTTAAATTTTGCTCAGATAATAGATCTTCTGTTAAGTGTTCTTATCATCAAAAATAATAATAAATATAATAGAGTGGGAGGAAACTTTTGGAAGTGATGGATAGGTTTATGGCATAGCTTTTGGTAATGATTTCATGGGCGTATACTTAACTCTAAACTCATCAAGTTGTACACATTACCTATGTACAGCTTTTTTATGTCAAAAAAATTTTTACAAGTTCGAGTCCTGGTATCAAATTATTTGTGCAGTTGGTCTTTGTTTTTACTCAAATGTTTATAAATTTATCACTTTTTCTTTTACATTTCATGTTTTCCACATATAATCATTTTCCTTCTGCCTATCATTTGTGTTGTTTGGAATGCCCTTTAGTAATACTGGAGTAATCTCTGCTGAAGATAAAACTATTTAAGTATTTGGCTTGACATATCTTTATTTTTTTTCTTTATTCTTTTTTTTTTTTTTTTT
>NW_012150897.1:318361-320050 GCF_000956105.1 Propithecus coquereli
TTAAAATTCTAAAATCATATGTCCTTTTGGTTCCAGTATTTTTGTCTGTTATTTCTGACAGTGCTTTTGTCATTTTGACTGTAAGCTCATGTTTCTTGAAAGTATACCTGTGGTAATTCTTTAAAGACTGAATTATATTACATTTGTCTATATAGAGTTTATGTTTGCCTTTGAAAATATATGAAGATACTAGCAACTAAAGGGAACTTTAAAATTAATTTTTTACCTTCAAGTTTTCCGTATACCATGGTGTGTATTTCAGCCACAAACCTTTAAACCTGTTTGGGAGATTGCTTGTAGTTTTAAAATTTTAAGGGAGAATTTCTTCCTCTACCGATTGCCAAGTTTGAGACATTTTTTGTTAGAGGGCAGCTTTATCTCTAGTTCATCTTTATACTGTGATTATAGTCTTTGAATTAGGATTTTGTAGGGGTTTCCCATTAAATTGTCAACACTGGGCAGGATCTAGGTTTCTCTCCTGTCCCTCATTCTCCTTCAAAACATACATATTAGAACAAAAGCCAAATTCCTGAGGATTTTGACATATGCCACATGGTGAAAACCAGCATCAAAGCTGTTTGTTTTCTGTTAGATTCCAGCTGTCACTCAATTGTTGGTTTCAGATCAGTGCTTACTTTCTCATTAGCTCACTTACTTCCTTTTTTCTTTAACTTGGGAATGTTTAATTTTTAAAAAAATTATTATGCAGGTTCCTGTATATTTATCCAAAGGGAATTATGTAATACCTTATTTTCTCATTTATAAAAGTTCGATGTTGTAATTCTGATTGTAGAGAAAAGTAAAAATTAACTTATTACTTATAAAACCTATTAACATTTTGATATATTTTATTGCAGTCTCTCTCTCTCTCTCTCTCTCTCTCTCTCTCTCACTCTCACTCTCACACACATACACACACACACGCACACACACACACACACACACCATGCATAGCACTGGTTACTATTATATATAAAGGTTATTTTGTCCTGTTACTAAGCTTTCTTCAGAAACTTAATTCTGTATATCTCATTAACTTTCTTATTACAAAAGTAATACATATTGAACAGGAAAACCTAGAAAATGAAGGAAAGAGAATTAAAAATTACCACTACCTGTTAATAGCAACTGTTATCATTTGATTTTATTTCAAATATGAGTTTATATATGCTTTCTTATATCTTACTTTTCTTAACAATGTATTATAGATGTTTTTCCAAGTTATTAAATGCATTTCCAAATATTCTAAATGACTAATAGCATTGCCTATTATACTATCAATATTTTTAAACATCCCATATTTTTGGGCCTGATGCCTTATAAAATTGTTATTTATATAATGTATACATTTCCTTTGTACACATTGAATAAAATTTAACCTTTTAAAAAAGAACATCATTTTCTCTATTTTTACTATTTTATATAGTAATAACTCTCCTTGCATATAAATATTTATCCACATCTCAGATTATTTCGTTTGTGTAGATTTTTGAAAGTAGAGTTATGGAAACTCACAATAGGAATGTTCTTAAAGACCTTTGCTGATTATTACCAAATCATTGTCTGGAAAACTTATACCAGTGTCAATTCTATTCTCACTAGCACTTTATGACTATTTCAAACATTTCAAGTTATGTTTTCCCTTCATTACTCATTAACTAAAAAGAAAATCTTGCTTTTTTATTATAA
>NW_012150897.1:320701-323003 GCF_000956105.1 Propithecus coquereli
AAAAAAGAAAAGTGTTTTCTTCTGCCTCTACCTTTAGATCATTCATGTTTAAGTACAATGTGGCTGCTCATCTTACTTTATATGCTTGCATCATTAAACAAAACACTACATAGATTTTGTTTCTAAGTATTGGCAAAGCTTTCTTTTTTCTCTACTCATTTCTTCTTGGCCAGTTTTGCCAATTATAATATAGATTACTTGTGGATAGATGTGTCTGAAAGGATATTTATATCTGTGCACAGCTAATTCTAGTCACAGATTTAATGTCAGAATAAAGTAATCAGTATATATTCTGTCCCTTGCCTCTCTTCACTGGTTTCAGATTCTGTTTCAGGGAGCAAAAAATACAGCCCCTTTTTCTTCTGCAGTGACAATCCAAGTGCGATAACAGAGTGTTCAATTAGCTGAGCTAATGGAGCAGCTCCCCCAGTTAAACAGCAAGAACAGTTTTGAAGCCTTCATGCTTCCTGCTCAATTTCATTCTCTCTGATAACATTTTTTAACTGCCTGAAGAATCCTCTTTATTTAAAGGCATTCTTCCCATAGCTTTCTTATTAGTGGGTTAATATTCCGGCTAAATTCCAAAGATGTCAAATTTGTTGGCACGTAGAGGAACATTTAAGTCTTATGCATGACACATTTTTCCAGCCCATCTTACCTCTTTTATTTTTGAGTTCATTCAAAGTTAGGGCAGACAGGCTGCCAACTGTGGGAGAAATTCTTGCCACAATCCTTCCCATAACTCGCTCCAGACATACTGTCTTCCTGGAGAGGAAGCTTTCAAAAGTCTGAGAAAAGGAAGTTGAATTGTCACTTTCTCTCAAATATGTAGTGTTGACAGCAAGTATGGTAATTAACAGAAAATAGGGAATGCAGACACAGCAGTGAGGATAGTGGTTAGAATCTATTCTGCTAATTCTGTCAATGCTGTAGGGAATATGGAGGAAGACTGGGTTTGCATTTAGAAGGTCTGAGTCTGAGAACAGGCTCTGTCATTTAACTGTAAAGCTTGACAACTCTTCAACTTTCAGCCTCAGTCTCCCTATCCTTTTTTTTTTTTTTTCCACATGGGTAGTGCAAGAATAAAATGAGAGAATATGTGAAAGTGTTTTGTAAACCCAAAGTGTACAAAATATAAGGACATGTTATTGTTATTCCTGAGACAATGTAAACAATGAGCGAAGGAGAGAAGTTTTATACACCTTTTCTAGGAAGGTTTGTGGATTAACACTGTGAGGAGGATGAGAGAAACGAAACCAGATAGAATTACAGATGGCATGTCATCTTGGAGATTAAACCTCAAGACATTTCCTTTGGAACCTGACCACAACATTTAGAACTTTACTTAATTTGTTTGAAATGACAAGTTATTATTTTCTTACTGAGTAGATAAGCCCTGAAATCCAAGTCTTTAGGAATAGGTTAATATTTTTTTCATTCATCTATCTATTTTTCCATCCATATGATTAATATGCATCTTGTGTTGATTCTACATAAAGTATTATGTTAAACTACATGATTGCAAAAATGAAAAAGACAAGGTTTTTATTTTGAAGGAGCCCAAGGTCCTAAAGAGGAGATATATAACAATTCAGATGTAGGTGTTCTCTTTTTATAAACAAACAAACAAACAAAAATCTCAAAAGAAGGCCATGTAAGTAAAACTAAATACGGTCTCCAAAAGCACTCTAGAAATGTAGGGACAGATTCAGAGGTAATTCTATTAATATATCATTTTGAGGGGCTTCTGGCCACTGTCTATTTTTTCATTCTATTTTGAGTCTATTTAGTTTTACTCTGAGATGGGAAGCATGTAGTTTCTATTTTAAAACTTCCAGATCTATTTAAATCTTTTTTCGGTAAAGTCAGAATCAATCCGCTGTCTGGAATAATTGTGCTTAAGTATCTTCTAGTAAGTGAGGCCAAGTTATCAGACTCAACAAGACTAGTGAAATAGACTAATGCAGGACCTTCCAGAATGTACGGGTGGTAGGCAGGCTAATGATTTAGTTTCCATTCAAAACATTTCCTTTGAGAATGTGTTCAACATTTATAATAGCGTTGAAGGAAACTCAGGCAAGGCATATTTTGTTGTTGTTTGTTACTTTCTGTCCTAGGGAGGGGAGCCAATCATTTTATATTTCACTAGCTACACAAAAATTCTTGTGTAGAGATTGGAGTTAATTGGCAATAAATTTTAGATTTACTGAAGTGATATTTTAGTACTCTTTATATGTTGGTACCTGCTCAGCTGGCTTGCTCTTAATCTGGCTCAGAAATGAGCCATGTATATTCCTGTCTT
>NW_012150897.1:324648-326354 GCF_000956105.1 Propithecus coquereli
GGTAGGTCTACTTTTAGTTCTTTGAGGAATTTCCTTACTATTTTCTGTAGGGGTTACACTAGTTTGCAGTCCCACCAACGGTATGTAAGTGTTCCTTTCTCTCTGGATCCATGCCAGCATCTCTTGTTTTAGAATTGTTTGATAAAAGCCATTCTCAGTGGGGCGAAGTGTTATCTCATTGTGGTTTTGATTTTCATTTATCTCATGATTAGAAACATTGAGCATTTTTTCATATGTTTATCGGCCATTGGTCTATCTTCTTTTGAAAAGCTTCTGTTGATGACTTTTGTCCACTTTTTAATGTGGTTATTTGTTTTTTTCTTGTTGATTTGCTTGAGTTCTTCGTAGATTATGGTTATTAGCCCTCTGTTAGATGTATAGCATGCAAATATTTTCTCCCATTCTGTAGTTTGTCTATTTGATCTGTTGATTGATGGGAAAATTGAATAGCCACATGTAGAAGATTGAAACAAGATCCATATCTCTCACCACTCACAAAAATTAATCCAAGATGGATAACAGACTTAAATCTAAGACCAAAAAACCATAAGAATTCCAGAAGAAAATGTTGGAAAATCTCTTATAGACATCAGCCTAGGTATTTCTGAAGAAAACCCCAAGGACAATCACAACAATAACAAGAATAAATGAATGGAACTTGATTAAATTAAAAAGTTCCTGCACATCTAAGGAAATAATCAACAGAGCAAATAGACAACCTATCAACAAAATTTTGACAATAATTTTTCTTAACAAACTTATAGGATTGTTTTTAGGACTAATGAAAAATGCATGTAAAAGATAAAGAATGTTAAAATGTAATGCATTACTACTATTAGTATTAATAAGCTTATGACACAAGGTGAACCAACTGCATAAACATCACCTGAGAGCTTTTTAGAAATATAGAATATCAGGCCCCAACCCCAAATTACTGAACCAGAATCTACATTTTAGCAAGTTCAAGTGATTTTTATTCACTTTAAAATTTAAGAAGCACTAGAGAAGCAAAGAAAAAATTTCCTCTTAAACAAGAGATGTTTATTGAAATACCTTGTCAATCTCTTCTCCTCCCAGAAGGCTAATGGAATGAACATACTAATTAAAGTATGAAGAACGGGATAAAGCTGGGTGAATTAAGAAAGGTCAAACTATGTTTTAGAATTGGCCTTTTCACTGAAAGGAAACATGCCTGTTTTGAGTTATGACTTTTTAAGAAAAGAAGGCTTATTAGCATTAAGTGGTAGCAGTTGGATCCCCATGTGTTGCGATCAAATCCATCTATCCTGGAGGTGGGATTCAGGAGTAAGAGGTAGCAATGAGTCCTCCATTGGTTATTTTCCCCAAACACTATGCATTAACCCTTTTTAATACTTAAGAATGCTGATTTCTGAGGTTCTGCTTACTTATCAATATATCCAATTTCCTGATTTCAGGGCTGTGCTTTATTTGTTATTCCACCCTCAGCAACTACCACAATATCTTGTACATAGTAGGCTAAATGCAGTATTTAGTAGCAATATTGTACAGAATAAATTTACATGAGAAAAGCACAAGATTTTCTGAATCATGTCCAATCAATCTAAGAGCAATATAACATTATTTGGAATCATTGATATTTTAGGCAGACTTTTTAAAATATTAATTTCTTATTAGTTGCTTTTGACTTCTTTACTACCTAATATGCTATTTTTATTTCTGACAAT
>NW_012150897.1:328459-329315 GCF_000956105.1 Propithecus coquereli
TTTATCTTATTGTGGATATGAAAGAGATCTTCATAGTAGGAAAGCCATTGGGATCAAGGCTCAGAACCTTGATTCTGGTTCTTGATTTGTTCACTTAATTTTCTAGGACATACATTTCCTTTCTGAAAATTGAGAATAGGCCAGGAGAGTGAGATTGGGCTACACAGCCTCATGGTTCCCTTTGATATCCACTTCATTAGTCTTCCTAACAGTCCTAGCATTGTGCACTACTGCAACAGCTGAAGAACATTCACAAGATGAAGTTTCATAAAATTTCATGTAAAGTCCTTGGTTCTAAGAAATCAATCAGGCAAGGATGGCAGGGTAGGGGAGTTGATAGTGTGTTAGGAACAGTTCAAGTCTAGAAGGCAGAGGTCTTTAGAGTGTAAGTTCAATGTGAGCCAAAAGCTGTGTCAAGTCTGATCGTCTGATAACAAGTTTATGGGATGTTAGACTCTTACATAGACCAGAGTGTTCTCCTTCTAATTAGGGCTCATGTGGAGAGTGAGTCTAGTTTTGCCTGAGGACTTTGGCAAGTGTGAGATGGCTAGCGGGGAGGAGTGGAACACTGGAATGGCGAAGGTTTGTGGCAATCATACTATGCGGAGAATGTTTGAGGAAACTAGAGCTTGCTGATCTAGAAAAAAAGACAATTTCAAGGAGTAGGGGGCCATAAAACCTGGAGTACTCTTTTAACGCTTGAACATTCCTCTATGGCATACGGTTTAGATATACTCAGAGTGATCCTCAGAGGCAGAACTAGGGCCAGTGGTGGAGATTCCAGATAGGAAAATTTTGGTTCCACTCAACAATGTAATTCTAAATACTTAGGGCTCTGTGGGGATTTTTTTTTCGG
>NW_012150897.1:330790-333520 GCF_000956105.1 Propithecus coquereli
GACTCTTGCTCTGTCTCGGATCACTCAGGTTGTGAGGAAAGTCAGGCAGCCTGTGCAGAGGCTCATGGGGCAAAGAACTGAAGTCTCCAACCAATATTCAGGGAGAACCTGAGGCGTCTCAAGAACTTGGGACTAGAACTTTCTTCCCTAGTTGAGTTTCAGACTGCAACCTTATGAAAGACCTTGAGCCAGAACCAACCAGCTAAGCCCCTTCAAAATTTTTGACCAGAAAAACTCTGAGATAATAAATGTTTATTGTTTTAGATACTAAGTTTTGAGATAATTTGTTACATAGCAGTAGGTAACTGATACAGTCATTTGCTTCCAGGATCACTTTACTACACCCGAGGTAGGAGTCTTTTGGACCCAACGTTTCTGCTCAACTTATTTATTGCATCTTTTAAAATAAATGTTTAGGTTTTAACATATAGTTCAAAAAATGTTTTAGAAGAGCTTTGAGACAAATTTATACTCCTTTTAGCTAAATCTTATCTGTTATGAAAATGAAGTGTGGTGCTATATAGGGGAAAACCAGTAAGTACTTTTATTTTATTTTCTGATATAATTAATTGTATCTGTGGGGCTAGTAAAAGATTCCCTTATTATTAAAAGTTACTTTAGCTGAAAACACCCAAAATGATACATTCTAACTGATCCAAATTTACCTTGATTTACATAACTCAATTACATATTACCATTTAGAGATCATTAGAAAGAAATCTTGAGAGAGATTCTTGTGAAGCTGTCTGTCTTTCACAGGGTGTCAGGAAAATATGAAAATGTTTAATCTTCATATTCTAGGTTCATATACTATCGAGGAAACTAAAATTTATTGTTTGTATCATTCAGCTGACTCTTAGGTATTTGCACATATGTTAGACAATATTTATTGACACTGATGAAACTTTCGCCTTTATCAGATCGATAGGTCCTCAAAATAACTTTTGTGGTGAGTTATAGATGAGAATGTGAAATCAGAGAAGTCAGTTTCTTCATCTCCCAGCTAGAACTAAGACAATTTTGACTGGGGAACCCCATGGTTTTCCTTTATACTACAATACTTGAATCTATCTTTATTTTTACAAAGAATGATATTTAACTAAGTTATGACATATTTATTGAGATTGTGATAATTCTGCTCTGTATCTTTTTGTTTTCAAATATCTTTTATTTTACTAAATTCTTTGGCCCCTTTTCAAATGCATGTTATTATTGTAGTTACTTATTCAGAGTGGAAGGTAGAATAAATCCATTTTCTCTGAATACAGTTTTGATGGAGCTGTTTCACAGGAATAGTAATAGAAAGAAAATGAAGGTCTCCATTACTGTATTTATAGTTACTTGATGTTATTAAAGACTGACTTTCCTTAGTAAAAGTATAGCTTCTATTGTTCTTTGCAATATATGTTGCAAAAAATTTTTCCTTTTTTTTTGCCAAGTAACATGTAGAAGGAAAAAATAAGCTGAAAATGTTTTCTTTTAGTGGTAATTTTAGTCATTCTCTTCATTTTCAATTGATTGGCATTAGTCAGCTAAGAGATGCCCAGGTAATTGCCTTTGGCTTTATCTTGGAGAGGTCTTAGGAGGCTTTCCCAATCAGTTTGGATGCTTGAATAGTGATGAAGTAGCAGAGCTGGTTGGTTAGGGAAAAAAAAGAAGAAATGGAAATACATTACTAAAGACATTTATAGAGAGATATTTTAAGGGATTTTTAAAATAAGTAACAAGGGACATGGTTGGAAGGTGCTTGGAGAAGCTGGAAGATAGAAGAAATATTTGAAATAATTACACATTTTGATGCATAAACATGTAGGTGAGTGGCAGGTACAATAGTCAATCATTAGTTCAGCATCTTAGGAAAATTGTTAAGCTAAGAGGTGCACATTTGATGCACCATTTGAAAATCTATTTGATATGCATAATCCAAAATTGAGTAGAGTAGGATACATCAGATTACTACTCAGGGTGAAGCAGAAAAAAGGCTGTCTGAAAAAAACCAAAGGAACTGACTGTAAGGTAGTCTTACTTAGAAGACATTTTATTGACAGTGTCCTTGAATGACATTATGGTTAATGAACAGAAGCATCCTATAAGTAAGGAAAATACAAATTTCTAGTCAAAGAGTCTGGTCAAGATTCCCACCACAAAAATACATCTTCATGTTAAGATACAGTGACCCCAAGTCCTGCATGTAATTGATTCATGGTTAATTTGCTCCCTTTGCTTTGCTACCTATGCTATGTCTCTTCTTTTAATTGATCTTTATATATATATTCAGACAAGAGATAGGGTCTTCCCTATTTAAAGAAAGGACTTCATATTGTACTCTCTCCTTTTAAAAGAGAGACACTTGTTAAAACATTAAAGGTACAATACAAACTCCAAATAAACTTTGTGCAGCTAAAAATAGAATATTCTGTTAAAGATAATGCTGCTCTTTCCAAAGGATGTGGGATTGTCCAAGGCTTGCTTACCATAGTCATAAAACATGCCTTCTTTATAAGTTGAAAATATTGTAATGGTAAGGACAAAATATTTTAAATAAATTATCTGCTATGTATTAACTTTGTACACAGTTGTTATCCGCTAATATTTATTGACATTGATTAACACCTTTGTCTGGAGCCAGTGAATTGATGTGTACTAACTTCAGGAATTAAAGAATTGTTAAATTAGATTTTTGGCCAAAAAAAAAGATAAATTGGTGTGGAGATAGATATATTTTTAGCT
>NW_012150897.1:334415-337211 GCF_000956105.1 Propithecus coquereli
ATGTACCTAGCATTTAGCTCCTACTTATTAGTGAGAACATGCAGTGTTTGGTTTTCCATTCCTGAGATACTTAACTTAGGATAATGGTCTCCAGTTCCATCCAAGTTGCTGAAAATAACATCTTTTCATTCCATTTTATGGCTGAGTAATACTCCATGAAATATATATATATATATACACACATACCACATTTTCTTTATACACTCATGAATTGATGGACACTTAGGTTGATTCCGCATCTTTACAGTTGTGAATTGTGCTGAGATAAACATTTGAGTGCAGGTGTCTTTATGATAAAAGGCATTTCCTTTGGGTAGATACCCAGCAGGAGGATTGCTGGATTGAATGGTAGGTCTACATTTATTTCTTTGAAGAATCTTCATGCTGTTTTCCATAGAGGTTGTATTAATTTGCAGTGCCACTGACAGTGTATAAGCTTTCCTTTCTCTCTGCATCCATCCCAGCATCTATTCTTTTTTGACTTTTTATTAATGGCCGTTCCAATAGGGCTAAGGTTATATCTCATTATAGTTTTAATTTTCATTTCCCTGATAATTAGTGATGAGCATTTTTTATATGTTTTTTGGCAATTCGTCTATCTTCTTTCAAAAAACTTCTGTTCATGTCTTTTGCCCACTTTTTGATGGAGTTGTTTCTTTTTTTCTTGCTGATTTGTCTGAGTCCTTTCTAGATTCTGGATAATAATCCTTTGTCAGATGTATAGCCTGTGAATATTTTCTCCTGTTCTGTAGGTTTTCTGTTCACTCTGTTGATTATTTCCTTTGCTGTGCAGAAGCTTTTTAATTTAATTAAGTCTCATTTATTTATTTTTATTATTGCTGTTGTATCAAAACCAATTTTTTCTTATCAACTTTATAACAAAAAGACTTGAAGGAAATGATGTTATGCAAGGACCAGCTGCAGGTCTTTTCACTTCAAGTAGCAGTTTCCAAGAACCTATCAATGATGTTAAGTAAGTACTTAACTGTATCTATCTTGTTCTTTAGACCATTCACTTTGGGGTTGATATCTTTGAGGGAAATAGTGCAGAAGAATGTGCAAGAAAACTAGCTCTTTGAGTAGATAATTATAAAATCTAAATATGGAGATAAAATGAACACATGGAAGAATGTTGAAAAGAATTACCAAGACAAGTTCAAAATTATAATAGCTAACATTACTGAGAACTTATATGCCAGACACAGTGGCAGCTACATTGCATTTAATAAATTATGCCAATAAATCAAAGGAAATATTATTTCTATAGATATTATTTTAATTACAAAAAAGGAAATTGAGATTTATGTAGGATTACGTAAATTGTCCAAGGCCATATTGATAGGAAGTGGTAGAATTATATTTAAAATTAGATCTGTCTAGCTTCAAATCTCATGTTGTTAGCCACATTTCAGTGTTTCACCTGCTCATGATAATGTAGTATCTCCAGAATATCATAACAGAATATATACCTGGTCCTCACTGATCATGGTGAATGTGTCTTAGATTTCCCAAAAAGATAGAGAATACAGAAATACCCATAAAATGATGGTGTGTTTTGGCTAACCTTGCAAGGCTAGACTTAAAGAAACTAGGTATGGTTATTCTGAGACGACTGATTGGATTCTACAGCTTTTAAAATTAGTTCTGCTGTCCCACCTCCACTGACAACACAGGTCCATAGGCATTATTTCCAGTAAGATACAGTTTTTCCTGTGTTCTCCCTCAGTAGGCATCCTCTGGTAGAGAGCTTGAGTAGCACATTGAATATTCAGAACCACAGCAACAAATGGAGAAACAAATGCCTGTATTATTTCGAAGGGACTCTGTGAGGGTTGAATCATGGGAGACTTCTTCAAATGGGTAAATCCTGAGTCAGCTCTTCACAGCATATGAATAACTAAGTAGAATAGACTGGAAGAGCCTTTTGGATTTCAGGGACATTAAATCTCATGGAAATCTAACTGCATACTTATCTAATTCTTAACTCATACCAAAGGAAAATATGTAGGCAGAGAGGAAAATTGAGTTATTTGTGTGTTTGCTGTCTTTTACATGAGTTCTCCATTTCCATAATACGTGGTAATAAAAAATTTAAGATTGAATTTTCTCAAAGTGAGTAAAATTTGATTATAATTGTAAAGCATTCATTCTTAAGTAATTAAAAAAAATCTAGTATGAGGAGTTTAGGTTAAAAAGTATAACTATTGCCACATGTTTCAGGAGAATATTATGTATCACAAATGTTGGATTTTATGACTTTTGGAAATAGGATCAGTTTCCCAGAAGACAGTAATATTTCAGAAACTATCTGCCACTCACATGTTCACTCTGAGTTCAAACCATAACCATCTATTACTCCTGTTGTGAGAAGAGCGATATGACTGAAGACATGAAAGTTTTATTTAAAAAAACAAATACAGTGTCATTTTAGAATTCCAGAAGGCTTTGGATGATGAGGAGGACATTATTAAGATAGTAACCATTTATTAACCACAGTCAACAGTGCCAAGTCAGTTTGTGATTATGTCATTCAGTATTTACCGCAGGTATATGTGATATGTATTATTAGCTCTAGTTGAACAAAGCAGGAACTAACATTTAGAGACATTAATTCACTTCATCAAGGCTGCAGAACTTGTAAGCAGGGGAGCTCTAGTGGATCTGACTATGTTTAACTTCAAGTCCTTTTTCTTTTTCTTTCATTTTTTAAAGTGGAGCAATGTACCCCATGCATTGCAAACACACATACACACAGATACTTGAGATTTTTATTATGTAAAAAATAAAAAGATAGTA
>NW_012150897.1:337961-350244 GCF_000956105.1 Propithecus coquereli
AAATTTATGTATATATATATGTATTTATATTAATTGACACAATGCTTTTAAATATTCATGATGTTTAGATAAATATAATGTATGGTGATCTGATTGGCATAATTAGTATATCCATCATCTCAAACATTTATTATTTCTTTGTGTTGCAAACATTCAAGAGCCTCCTCCTAGATATGTGAAATTAACATTTTATTTCTAACTATAGTCATCCTATAGTGCAATAGAACACTGCAATTTATTCCTCTTATCTAGCTGTAATTTTGTATCCTATAACAAATCTTTCCCTATCCCTCCCTTCCCCCACCCTTGCCAGCCTCTAGTTTCTTCTGTTCTACTTTTAACTTCTATGAGATCTACATTTTTTAGCTTTCACATATGAGTGAGAATATGCCATGTATATCTGGCAGTTCCTAGCTTATTTCACTTAGCATAATGTCAACCATTTCTATCCATGTTGCTGAAAATCACAGGATTTTATTTTTTATGGCTGAATAGTCTTCCATTGTGTATATATACCATATCTTCTTTTTTTAATTTTTAAATTTATTATTTTCTTCCTCTGGGGACTCATGGTGGTCACATTCAGTATTATATTTTTCCTACACTTATTTTTTATTTTTAATTATTATGGAAACATAAAAGTTGCATATCTTTATAAAGCACATGTGATGTTTTGATACAGGCATACAATCTGGATTAATCAAGTCAGGGTAATTGGGGTATTCATCACCTCAGGCATTTAATATTTCTTCATGTTATTAACATTCCAATTCTACTTTTTATTTATTTTTAAGTCTACCTTTATTACTGATTACAGTCACTTTGTTGTGCTATCAAATACTGTTCATTCTATCTAACCATCTAAGTATATTTTTGCACCCATTAATCATCAGCACTTTATTGCCCCACTCCCTGCCACCCTTCCCAGCCTCCAGTAATCATCATTCTACTCTCTGTCTCCTGCCCTATAGAACCAAGTTTAATTTCTTTAGATTCTACAGATAAATGAGATCATGCAGCTTTCAATCTTCCTGTGTCTGGCTTCTTTCACTTAGCATAATGTCCTCTAGATTCTTCCATGTTACCACAAATGGCAGGATGTTTTTCTTTTGTAAGGCTTAATGATATTCCATTGTTTATATTTATATTTCTTCTTCTATTTGTCAGACAGACACTAACGTTGTTTCCGTATCTTGGTTATTGTGAATAACACTGATATGAACATGGGAGTACAGATATCTCTTTTAGATACTTAAATCCCTTGAATGTATGTCCAGAAGTAGGATTGCTGGATCATATGGTAGTTCTATTTGCAGTACTTTCAAGAACCTTCATACTCTTTTCCGTAATGGCTGTATCAATTTACAATCCCACCAATTAATGACTATTGTTATGCTGATAAGCAATAATGCCTACTCAGACCCCCCTTTTAAAATCAATTTATTGAAGTATAATTAACATAAAATACAATGCACCACTTTAAAGTATGCATGTAGGTAATTTTTGACAAATTTATACATACAGCAGAAAAATCATCACAATCAAAATATTATGCCCCTTCTACTAATCCAATCTCCATACACCTACCTTATGTCTTTTGGTTACATATTTTTTTTTCTAGAAATTCATATAAATAGTCTTTTATGTCTGGCTTATTTTACTTAAGAAAATATTTCAGGTTTATTTTGTTATCTTGTGTTTCAGTAGTTGTTTCTTTTTTTTTTTTTTTTTTGAGACAGTCTCACTGTGTTGCCCCGCCTAGAGTGCCGTGGCGTCAGCCTAGCTCACAGCAACCTCAAACTCGTGGGCTCAAGCGATCCTCCTGCCTCAGCCTCCCGAGTAGCTGGGACTACAGGCATGCGCCACCATTCCCGGCTAATGTTTTCTATATATTTTTAGTTGTCCAATTAATTTCTTTCTATTTTTAGTAGAGACGGGGTCTCGCTCTTGCTCAGGCTGGTTTCAAACTCCTGAGCTCAAACAATCCGCCTGCCTCGGCCTTCCAGAGAGCTAGGATTACAGGCGTGAGCCACTGCGCCCGGCCAGTAGTTGTTTCTTTTAAGTTTCTGAGTTGAATTCTACTGTAGAAATATAATCTAATGTATTTTATGCATTTGTTGTTGGACATTTGGGATATTTCCAGTTTGGGGCCATTACAAATAGATCTGGTGTGAAAATTTGAGTACAAGCCTTTGTTTGAACATAGGTTTTATTTATTTTTGTAAATGCATAGAAATGGAGTTGCTGAGTATTATATGATGAGTGTTTATATAACCATATAAGAAACTGCCAAAATTTTTTCCAAAGTGTCTGTCATTTTGCATTTCTACTAGCAATGTATGAGAATTCCACTCACTCCACATCCTCATCAATACATATTATTGTCAGATATTTTAATTTTAGTTATTTTAATGGGTATGTGTATCTCATTATGGTTTTAATTTCCATTTACCTGGTGACTAATGATATTAAACATATTTTTATATATCTTCTTTTAATAGCTGTTAAAATTTTTTCCATTTTTGGGTTGGGTTGGTTGTATACTTAGTATTAAATTGTAGGAGTTATTTATGTAGTCTAGATACAAGTTATCTGTCAAATGTATGTAATGTGATTATTTTTCTATTCTATATCTTTTCATTTTCTTAATGAGCATCTTTATTCTTTTAGATGAAGTATAATTTATCAATTTTTTTATGATCCATGCTTTTCCAGTCCTACTTAGGAAATCTTAGCCTATCCTAGTATCACATGGATTTTCTCCTGTGTTTTTTCCTAGACATTTTATAGTTTAAGCTATAGTCTTAGAACTATAATACACATAGAGTTAATTTTTGTGTATGGTATGATGTAAGAATCAAGATCTTTTTTGTTCAAAATTGGTATATAATTGTTCCATTACCAAATGTTAAAATACTCTTTTTTCCCCATTGAATAACATTTATCTCTGTTGAATATCAATTATCATATATGTGTGAGTCTATATTTGAATTCTCTGTTTCATCCCATTGCCCTCTCTATATATTGCCAACGCCACATTGTCTCGATTATTGTAGCTTTGTAGTAAGCCTTTGACATCAAGTACAGTTGGTGCTCTGTGTCTGTGGGTTCTGCATCTGTGGATTCAATCAACTGCAGATCAAAAACACTTGAGGAAATACTGGTGTATAATGAACATGTATGGACTTTTTTCTTGTCATTCTCTAAACAATACAGTGTAACAATTATTTATATAGCATTCACATTGTATTAGGTATTAATATTATAAGTAATCTAGAGATCATTTAAAGTATATGGGAAAATGTGCATAGGCTATATGTAAATACTATGCCATTTTATATCAGGGATTTGAGCATCTGCAGATTTTGGTATCAACAAGAACTCCTAGAACAAATCCCGCATTGATACCAAAGGTCAACTGTAGTATAAATCCCCAGATTTTGTTCTTCTTTTGAATAATTATTTTAGCTATTCCAGATTCTTTGCATTTGCATGCAAATATTAGAATAAGCATATAAATTTTTTTCAAAAAATGTCTACTGGGATTTTTGATAAATCAATTTGGAAAATATTTCAATTTTAACACTATTGATTCTTCTATTCCATGAACATAGTACATCTATTTATTTACATTTTATTTAATGAATTTCAGCCAAGCTTTATAATTGCCAGTGCACCCATATTTTTAAAATCTGCTATAAGTATAATGCATTTTTAAGATAGCTATTTTATAGTTTTATAGTTTATAACTATTTTATGTAACTATAACTATTTTAAGATAACTATATCAGCTGTATCTTTTTTAGTAGTCAAACAAATGAAATAATTACATTTCCTGTCTTTCAACTAGCAAAATCACTATGAAGTCCTGCACCTTAGGGACTGAATACACCAAATATATTTCTAAACATCATTGATGATAAAGTTCCACTTGGAGGTGACATGGTATTTGAACTCATAAAAATTTGATTAGTGTCTATTTAATGTACATTTCCTGAGTGCCTACTCTATTTCAGCCGTTGTTTTAGATGCTGGGAATACAGCAGTAAACTGAGACAAAATTCTTGTACTTAGGAGCTTGAGTTTTGAACTTTTATAATGATAGAAAATTATTAATATATAAAGTCTATTGTATAGGCAGATAATAACAATTTAAAGAAAATAGGATGAGCAAAATCAAATCATTAAAATGTGAAACAAAAGTATATTCTGAAGATGATATTTATTAATGGAGAAGAGACTTTAAAATTATAGTCTTATAAATGTTATCATCTTCCTATAGAGCTATGTATTAACATTTTTCAAAATCTGAAATTGAGAGGATGGATAACTCTAAAACATCAATTATTTCTTGATAGTAGCATTGAGGGAAAACATTGATAGTGTATTAGTTCAAAACCTATGCAGCAGTACTAGTCATTAAAATGATCATGATTATACATCCCTGAAGCTTAAACATGTTGAATAAATGTAGTGGAAACTACAAAGTGATTCACCCTGGGTTCAGCCTCAGATTTTAAAAGGATGTCATAGTAATTCAGCTGAAATTATTTTCTCAGAGTTATTTCTAATTTATGCTGAACTACTAAATATGCAATTGGTGAGAATGAGGGACTTTTTTGGCTGTGGTGGTTTACAGCAAAATGTGCTGAAAAACATAAAACTGAATAGCATATTTGACATTAGAGTTAGGGAAAAGCAACAGAATACTTAAATGAAAGGCATACTATATTTAATGCCATCAATTTTAAAGAGGGAAACCCCCAAACATTGGTCCCAAGGCACTGAACTATTAGCATCTGGCCCACAATACCAGGCCACCCTTCCAGCACTGGGAGATGAGCCGCATTTCCTTTCCCACCAACATTCCTGCGCTCTCCTGCCATCATCAGCCTGAATCTATACGGAAATACAAATCCCAGGAAAGAACTTGGCAGGGAGTCAGGAAGAGGAGATGCCAGCAGAACCTTAGTGCTTTCTGGCTGATGCTATCTCAGAGTTAAAGCTTTATAGGTGGAAAGAGACGGACAGAAAGCTGACAGCAGTGCAGACGAAGAATTGTAGCCTTGCATGTACTTTATTGGTTATAAGTATAAAAAAACAACACAGGGAGGACAGATGGACAGTAGGTGAAAGCCTTAGATACCGGGAATCCATGCAGGAGCGCTGCATACCAAGCGGCAGCCCCCTCTCCCTGTAGATTCCAGAAGTGATTCATATTCACTCTGCAAGTGGACAGAGAGAAGGTCAAGAACACTCCCTTTGCCTTCTCCCTTCCCAAGCCCTGGACTGGAACAGGTGGTTCCTTGTTAGGTGATGAGTATCAATAAAAACACAACTTCAAACACTGGAAAGATCTGTAGAGGGACAAATCTTTGATGAATCTTCTGCATTGGACAGTCAAACCTCTTAGTCATTATTTGGCATCTTCAGCAGAATGCAAGAAGGGCTGCATATTTGGAAGCACCTGCACTATATCCACAAGGAAAGAACAAACTGAAATGAGGAAACAAGAGCATGACCATAAAAGGGAGATGGTTGAGTAGGATTGCAAAGAGATTCAAGAAGCTACAGCAAATAGAACATTTCTGGAAGGATACACAAGTTGATTATAGTTATTGCCTTTGAGGTGGGAAAGTGGGAAGCCACAAAGGCCAGAATTGAGAGGGAAATCATTTGATGGTATGTTATTTTATCCTTAATTAATTGTATCATGTATATGTATTAAATTTTTAATTTAAGAAAAGAGATACTTGAAACAAAAAAAATAAAAAATAAAGAGGGAAACCCTAATGTCGCTAAACTTATATACCTAAAATTAGCCCTCCATTACTAATTTGCAGTATAGATTTAAGAATATTTTGGAAGTGATCCTATAAAGTAATTTAGGAATCTGAACTATTTTTAATAAAAATTTATTACTTAGTATACATAATTTGCTAATTTTATTACATAAATTATTTTATTTAAACCTGTCAGCAACTCTAAAAGTAGGTACTACCATCACTCTATTTCACATATAAGAAATTGAAGTTTAGGGGAGTTAATGTATACTCACAGTTTCACAGCTAGTAAGGGAGCTAGCATTTGGATTCAGGCACATTAGCATCAAAGCTCATGTTCTTCAGCACTGCATGATTCTGGGCAACAATCAATCTATTACATAGTGAACTAAAAATAGTACAGTTTGTGGAATTTTGTTACTCTAAAATGAAGGTTTCAGAAATAAGCCTGAAAAGATATATCATTATGAGTAGCTTTGCTTAACAAATTGAAGAAAATAATATAGAATGTCAGAGAATGTAGCTGTTTGCTTACCTTAGTTTCTTTTCTTAAAGAACTAGGGATTACTTAAATGCTATTATCCATTTGGAAGGGAATACTTCTGAGTATCTCTTATGCCATTGAGTTTTAATATTTTTGGTTAGTTTATTAAATATAAAATTATAATAAAATTTCCAAGTTAGTTGTAAAAACACAGGATAAAATGAAGCTAAAGAGAAAGCTCTGTAAAATTGTTGCTGCTGCACTTGCAGAAAAACAATACTATCAGTGTTTAAATAGCAAAATAAAATTAAGAAAATATACTAATATACTGCCGTAAGGAAACTGAATGATAACCACAGCATTAAAACATAATAAAAGTAAAGACATATAATAAAATAATTCCCAAGTTAATAGGGAATTTAAAATAAATTTTATTTAGCCTTAAAATAATAACTTGGAAGGGCTTATTAATATAAAAAACAAAAATATTGGTTTGAAACTTATTACATCTTGGAATAATGAAATAGTGCTTGTTGCTATTTTGTAGAGGCAAACAGAAATGTTTTCAAATTTCAGGAAGAAGATTGATGAAAAATGAGGAAACAAGTCAAATTTCATTCAAATGTAATATATTCAGGGAAGGATCTTATGAATACTTTTATTGCTTAAAAAAGATTTATAAAGGGCTGGGAATAGACTAGTACAGATCCATCAATAGTACATTATCAGCAGAGGATACTTTTCAACATAGCGTAAAAGATTAGGAAAGGACACAGAGAAAGTTAAAGGAGAAGATATTGAGATGAGTAACGGGAGAGTAGATTTATATGGTAACTGCCATAGAAGTAATGACTTTGAAGTGCCTTTAAAAAGAGAAAGATAGCAAGTCACCTGTTTTTCATATACATTTAAAGTAGCAGAACCCAAAGCCCGGGAATAGGAAATAGTGGAGGAGAGAGCAACCATTCCACTGTGTAAGGGTGGATGCATGCAAAGGGAGGTGTATCCAGACTTACAGACAATGCAGGATCAATGTTCCACGCCAGACTGCTGAGCTACACTTGCTAATTAACTGGAAATGGAGCTTTAGAATCAGTTCAAGGTAAACATGGGCATCCGGTGCATCTATGTCCTGGATCCTAGAAAATCAACATAGTCTCAGCAAGTTAGAAAACTAAATCAGTTTCTTGGAGCTCATGGAAGAAATTAATACAAGCATTTTCTTCTAGTTTCTGTGAGTCCAAGATTTTGCTTAGAAAGACACTTAAGCAGTATCTACTTACTTCTGATACTGAGCTTTTATCCAGACAAAATATCATGTTGTCTGGAAGACAACAGTGTGGTTGGAAGAGGCTTGGAGCACTGAGTAGCAGTGAGTGGGCCCATTTGTAGGTCACAGTCTAGTGATTTTATGATGAAATAATTTAACCAGAACAGTTCCAAAATCATTCCAATGCTGAAGTGTAGCAAGTAGGGATTTAGGTTTATAGACTCAAGAATAGAAGCTTCTTTAAAAAAATTTTTTTTTTTAGATTATTGTGGTAAGAACACATGACATGAAATCTACCTTCCTAAGAAATTTTTAAGTGTATGAAATACGGTATTGTTGACTTTAAGAACAATCTTTTACAGCAGATCTTTTGTTTAGCTGAAACTCTATGCCCCTTCCTGTTCCTCCTACCTCTGCCCCTGACAACCATCATTCCACTCTTTGATTCTATAAATTTGACCATTTTAGATAGTTCATTTGCCTTTCTGTGGCTCTCTTATTTCACTTAACATAATGTCTTCAAGGTTCATCCATGTTGTCACATATTGCAGCATTTCCTTCTTTTTTAAGGCTGAATAATATTCTATTTTATGTATATACCACATTTGCTTTATCCATTCATCTGTCAAAGGACATTTATGTTGTTTCCACATCTTGGCTATTGTAAACAGTGTTTCAGTGAACACAAGGAGTGCTAATATCTTTTTGAGATCTTGATTTCAATTCTATTGTATACATAGAATTGGGATTGCTGGAAACATCTTTTCTATAACTGAAATGACTCTCTATTTTGAGCACCCTTTCTCAGAGGCCCTTGCCAGCTCCTGTGCATGCATATCTCCAGGAAAGCTCTGTACATAGATGTTGTTATGCAAAATGTCTCTCAGAGCTGCTGAATGCCCTGTCCTTCAATTAGGATGAAAACAAAACTACAACAAACTAAAACAAACTTTAGCCATTCTAATCCTACACCCTTTTCCCTCTGAGGCTGTATGTAAATGCCAGGGCATGGTAGGGGTTGCCCATCTGATTTTTCAATATAATTTCCTCATGCTTACATCTCTGAAATATTATCTGATGGTTCTTTGCTCAACGGTCCTTTCAAGTTGTTGGTATGTGGGAAATACTGCGAGGAAGGCTGTGTAAGGCCCTCTGCTGGAGGTAGGAGTGAGGTTAGAACCCATAATTGGTCAATAAGAAGTTTTTCTCATATTAAGACTCTAAAGGTTTTCTATCCAAGGATTTTAACTTTACATGACGAGCCACATTTTTCTCAGCTTCTGGCAGCAGTGTTTGCCAGCAACTGCTGCCAGATGAAGTAGAAGTTGATAATTTGACACTCGAAGTACTAAGATTTATCTTTTCTGCTAATCCTGGTTCAGTAATGTTAGAATTTTATAAAATTTCACTATAGTCTAGTGCAAACTCTGACCTAAAACTCAACAGACAAATAACTGAGTTGGGGGCAACCAGAGGAAGTGAAGAGGGAAGAGAGAAGTGTCAACTACGGCAGTAGAGAGGGAGAGGAGCTCATGAGTAGAAGTAGCTACAAGCACCTGGTCAAGAGGATGCCAAGAGAATTCACGGGGGCAAAGACAAGCACAACATTATGAAATTCTTTATGCCTGGCTTTTTCATCTCCTCAGCCAGATCATATCCAACCTGAGGTTTGGGCCATGATGTCTATTTCTTTTTTTGTCTCCTATAACTTCTAGTACAGGCTGGACTCATAGTGCTTAGTGAATATTTTTGATTTGTTTTGACCAATTGCACCACAATAAGATCTCTGTGAGCAATTGTCTTAGTACATTTTGTATTGTTATAAAAGAATAACTGACACTTGGTAATTTATAAAGAAAACAGGTTTATTTAGCTCTTGGTTCTGAGAAGTTTAAGGGCAAGGCCCTGGCTGCTTCACAACATGGTGGAGAATGTCAAAGGGGAACTGAACATGTATGAAGAGGAGGATACCTGAGGGGTATCCTGGCTTTATAACAACCCACTCTCTCAGGAACTAATCCATTCCTGTGAGAACTAATCCAGCCTCCTAAGAGCGAGAATTCATTATCGTGAAAGCCACCAAGCCATTCATAAGGGATCTGTCCCCAGGACCCAAACACTTCCCACTAGGCCCCACCTCCCAACATCACCACATTGAGGATCAAAGTCACATGAGTTTTGGTGGGACAAACACATCAAACCACAGCAGCCAATATTTTGACCTGCTGATATTTTGTATACCCGTGTGCTGTCAACATATTCCATAGGGTTCCTGATACAGTGTTGGCAATTACTGAGAGCTTTGTGAAAGATAGCACTCTTTATCATAACATCAATAAACCTGACTTGATAATAGCTATTGATGTCAATAAAGTTTAAATGTTTTACCACAGTTATTATTTCACTGGGATGCTAATTGATATTAATACTAATTTATGACTAATTTTTATTACTGTTTTATGAACTCATGTTCTCCATGAAGGCAAGGAAAATGCTACACATAACTTCCCTATTCTCTCTATATCAGTATGAAAAAACTGGTTTTATCTATTCAGAGTTTCAAACTTGGCATTTTACTGTAAATGTATTAAACTATGCCATAAGTGTGTGTGTATATATACATAAATATGTATTTTCATATATATAATGTCTCTGATCCACTGGCATAGACCAGGTGGCTCACAAACTGACAAATCCATGAAATATTTTCATTAGTTCAGAAAGTTTAATAAGTAGGAATGATATATTTACTCATGAAAATGCAATAGGGGCTATTGAACCATATTTCTTGTTTTGATTAGAATTATGTATCAATTCAATATGGTGACCTTCTTTATTTCATACTTATTTTTGATGAACAGTTTAACACACATACACACACTTGCACATTTATATAAATAGAACACTGTTACTTCATATATGTCATTTGGTAGATCAAATCTTTCAAGACATAAAATTCAAGGCACGTAAATGGTAAAAGGAATCCTTGGAAGTAAAAAAAAATCGATTCTAGACACACATAGCATAATGCAGTCTCTATGAATTTGTGCCTAACCAGATCCACAGGAAGATGCAGGCGATTTCTCAGTAAGTATTCCATAAGCAACATTGTGTTCAGGCACTGTTTTGGTGCCTATGATACATCAGTAAACAGAAGAGAAGCACATTCCTTCCTGGTGGCACTTACGTTCTAGTGAGAATAAGATCTTATCCAGTGCTGGGCAATTTACTGGATTGTGCAGGATTGTGAAGTTGACAAATATTAATAATCTGAAGAGGAAGTGGTGTCTCAATATTAAAAATGGCTCTAGAAATCAGAACACAGTAGAGATTCTGGTTAGCTCTCATTGGTGCCCTGCTTCCTTTAGTAATATTCTACAAAGCCCGCTTCCTGTTCTCTCTAGCAAACTCTATTTCTTGATATAAAGACTCTTTGCAAAGCAGGGCACTTCTCGTTTCCAGACAATTATATCATTACTCTGGTGAATGAGGTTATTTTGAGGGTGGCCTATTTTATGCCTCTTGTGTTCCACCCAAGTGCAATTGTACTGTGTGCTGTATGCTATTGATCAATCGTACCCTGAAAGGGACAAAAATGTTACATATTGATGAATTGTGTGGGGGTTTACTCCTATTAAGCTATAGGCTTTTGTATTTTTAGGACAAAATGTCAAGTAAAAATTCTATTGGAAACTTTATTTCTGGAATCTACTTCTTTCAAGGAAAACAAAACCATAATCTGCAGGCAATTTACAGCTCTTCCATAAAAGCACTATAACATCTAAACTCCCATAGCATTTGACAGCTGGCTTCATTTTATTTTATTTGGATGAATAACAATATATTTTAAAATAAAACTTCATATTATTGCAATGCTTATAGAGATGCTGGAATGTTTGTTAGAGAATGGTCACAAAGATTATATACTTTTAAAAAAAAGCAGGGGAAGTGGTATATTGAAAGATTATCTTGATAATTCTAGTTAGAAGAACATGCATCTTATAGAGAAATTTGACCAGCATGATTCCGGTCACATGTCTATATGAAATAAACTTAACATGCTGTTACTGAATTATTCTCATTTCTTATCTCCCTAGATATAACTTTAAAGCAAATGAGCTAATTGCATGCATATGGTATTAAAGTTTAATCACCCTGGTATTTTATCATCTATGACTGTTTATGTGACTTTTGCTTTTTTAGAATTCTCCTCTAAAAATCAGTAAAATAATGAAGAAGATGCATTACAAAAACATCACTAATACTTATTTTGAGTTTAAACATGATCACGAATAGACTGAAACTATTTAGGGAGCTCTCTGACATTCCATTGTGTATTAGCGTGTAGTTAGTTTCAAGTATTTTTTTGCATGCAAGTGTTTTGTTCACCTAATATGTTCAATAATTCTACAGATTGTGAAAGCATAAATGAATTATAAAATAATTTAATGCAAAAACTAGAATGGATAAAAGAAATAGGGGCTGTTCTATTTAGGCTATTTAGCCTAGTGGGTAGTTTATGTCTAGATGGAGAAAAATGTATTCTTCATTTTCCCAGAGGGCTGGGGTTATGAACTGCCTGGCTAGACTTCTTTCCCACCAGTAGTTTCAGGGGACCAGATTATACTTCTAGGGTTCTTTGTAGGAAGGCCAAGGAGAGAACCAATGCAATGATGGAATGCCATGAGATGCATGACCTAATACCTCTCCTGTAACATTGAAGTTTTTAATTAACTTTTGTAAAGT
>NW_012150897.1:351249-353408 GCF_000956105.1 Propithecus coquereli
TAAGAAATACCACGTGTAGTGATTCCATGATGAATTCCTGTGTCTGTCTATAATATGATGTAAATAGTAATTCCTTTCACTAACAAAGTGTTTTTGTCAACTAGCGTTTCTGCAAATTACCACACAGTGGGTAGCTTAAACAATGGACATTTATTTCTCACAATTCTAGTAGCTGGGAACCCAAGATCAAGGCTTAAGCAGATGCAGTGTCTCATGAGGCCCCTCTTCCAGCGTATAGACAGCCACCTTCTTGATGTATTCTCACATGGTGGAGAGAAAGAATTCTGGTCTCTTCATCTTCTTGTAAGGACAGTAATCTCATTAAGGAGGCTCTGCCCTCATGACCTCATCTAAACTTAGTTACCTCCCACAGACTCAATCTCAAAATTCTATCACATTGGGAATTAGGACTTCAACATATTGTGGGGACACAAATATTCAGTCCACAGCACAAAGTAAAGTGCATTAACAAAACAAGTTTAACCTTTGTAGGGTACCCTGCTACATTTAATGCTGCCATTTATTCACATTGAATGTGTCTAATTAAGTGGATGTAAAGAGATAACAGGCAGATTGAGTTAAGGAGATCAGTGCTCTCAGATTAAATTAAATTCTGGTTTCATCTTTGCGTTTTACTGGGCTGCTCCTCCTCTACTGTCAGGTATATTTTTGTGGTAGAGCCACCACAGAAATCCTTAAGCATCAATGAAAGAGAAGTACTTTTCAATGCCTAAGGGCTTTGAGACCAAAGAACTTTGTTTTGGTGGGAAGCATGTCTGGGAGGACCTGGGAGGAATGTGGCAGTGAAGGGCAAACACTGACTTGGGGTGTATCCAGGAAAAGGGAAGGAGCAGAGATGAGGATGTCCTGGAGCATGGGAGGAAGCCAGAGGCCACTACTCCTTCCAGAGCTGGGTATCAGCAGGGAACAAAGCAGAAGGAGTGGTGATGGCTGATTCATCAAAGAACCAGATTACTCTAGGCATCTTGATCTGCCTGGTATCTTTCTTCCTCCCTCCCTCTCTTTCTTCCCTCTCTTCTAGTCATTCTTCCTAGGCCCGACTTCCAGTATTTATTGAGCTATGCCTTGATTGCAGGCTTTGAACTAAATCATGGGATAACACTGACCTCGAGGAACAAACCGATATCTGTGATAAAAATCGTGAGGGTGCTTGAAAAATTGTGAGTGCAAGGTGCTTGACAGGGATGTAGAAGGGAGCACACTTGCGCATTAGGGACCAGTGAAACCTTCTTAGATGGAGGGAAGAACGTGGTGGTTTTAAGTGGTTTGCAAGGGAGTCAGCGTGACTAGAATCCAGAGTACTCAGCTGTATGTGCCTGGGGAGCAGTGCAACCAAGGCCTAAATTATCAGGCATGGTTTAGAGAAACAAAGTTGGAAAAATAATCAGGAACTGTTCATAAAAGTCTTTAAAAATATAATAATCTGGACATTTTCTTGAGGGCAGTAGGGACCTGTTGAAGGATTTCAATCAAGACGTGACATGATTAGATTTTGTTTTTCTTAAGATCACTTTAGCTGCCACACAGAGCAAGGATCGAGAGGGAATGAAAGTTATCTATTATTCATTAAGGTATTGAAATTGGTTGGAAAGCATTTTCACAGACAAGACATCTCTTCATTTACTCAAATAATTTAAAAGAGAGATTTAAGCTCTTGTTTTCTGACTTCCAAAAACCATATTGAAAACAAATAAAAATGGAAAAAGAGCAACCATGTTTGTACAAACAGGGTACTTACTTTTAAGATTTGAGAATTATTTTTCCCACAAATCTCCAGGCACACACACACCTTCTATCACTAAAACAACATTATCATTCCATCTGGATTTGTTCTGGAAAAAAAAAGAAAGAAAGAAAAGAAAAAGAGCCACACACAAAAAAAACAAAAACAGCACTGTGAAGAACAACTTACGTTGTCTTTCCCTTAGTGTTATCTAAAATAAAAATGGATCCTTATGAAGGTTTGTTATAGTTATTTGCCAAGGCTTCACCAAGACCTCTCATTTTAAAGTCATCCTTACCTGATGAAGACCAAACACATTTCAGCCTGTGTGACACTGAACTCTAAACTACAGCTTAGAGGCCCCCGACTAATCATAGTGATCTGGTTTCCATCACAGGGCCATTATTTCCTGCTC
>NW_012150897.1:354346-356104 GCF_000956105.1 Propithecus coquereli
TCAGTGGTGATCAAAACATATTTGTATTTGGATATAATCATTTATAATCAGTTCTGCAAAGAATTAAAAACAGAGATCCATGGTTGATAATATCTGTGGTTGGATTCTTTGAGCATAACCCCTCAACCACCTTTTTGAAGATTGAGCAAATAATAGCAAAGATGAAAAAAATATTAGAATATGAAAAGATTCAATTTAAGAAATTTCTTATCAGCATTCTGTCCTGAAGGTTTTGCTTTTTCTCTCTTTCCCTGCCTATATACAAGTTCCTGGTGCTTTTACTATTTATTTATTTGTGTTAGCACATGAAGGAAGAAGATTGAAAGGAATGGACAGGGGAATCTCAAAAACTCATTTATTTAACCTAAATATGAGGGTATCAAATAAGTGCACAGCACCGTGATAGACTATGAAGAAGGAAAACAGAGTTAAGTTTAACAGAATGCTTGCCCTGATGAATTTCATAGAGTTCCCATAGTGCAAAATGTAAAGAGCACTACTGGGAAGATCCCAGAAAAAAAGAAAAAATAAAGCCATCAGACAAAACTCCCACATTAGAGAAGCTTTGCCATTTAACTGTGGAAACAACTATCCACGCTTGAAATAACTATGTAACAGCACAAGGTAATGTGTGATAGGTGTAAAAATGTATGAATTTTGGTTACACTTATTTTTGCTGAAAGTATTAAAAAAAGACTCTTCAAACTATGAAGCAAAAAGGGAATTAGGAGGATACCAGAGTATCCTTGCTCAAGGCAGGATATGCAGCTAAACATCACAAGAGACTGAAAAGCTATTAGAAAACTGATCAGCAACGGCCTTTAAATCTCATCTCTGTTCTCTGCACACCTACTTTTTTCTTTCCTTCTTTTTCTGTAGATTAGGATTTTGCTGCTTCATTTTGCATATGGCTAAAAATAGCTTTTCTGTGATTCCCAGCTTTGTATGTTTTAAAGTCAAGTAATCAGCCAGAGTGATTCGCTATTTCTGAGTCCCGATTCTAGTTATCAGGACAGAGATCTGACTGATTGACTCATCATGGGACAAATCACCACTACTGAATTCAGTCTTCTGTGGCTGAGTTGGAGAACTATAAACATCAAGAGGAAGGGGACAGTTCTAAGAAGAAGAAAAAAAAAAATCTCACATTCTAGTAGGATATCTTTAAACTTTGTTTATCAGAGAAACTAGTAAACTAAAGAAATGCAGAAAAAAGTTTTAAACTAAGATAAATTGATGGAAGTTCTGGAAAACTGGTAGAATATGAACAAGCAACATCTGGATAGATGAAAGAGGATTCAGGAAAGTGATGATTATGGATAAAGCAAGATAAATGGCATAAAGGCGGTGATGAGTCAGGTATGCTTGAGTAGCAATGGGCAGATGGATCTTCTTGGAGTTCATGTGGTAGAGGTTTTGGAAAATAATCGAATATTCTTTATGTGGGGGAACATTAGGGTGGATTTCTGGTTTCTGCTTTAGGTTATAGATGTGGCTTTAGAAGTTGTCAGCATTAGAGAGCTAAATTCTCTCAACTCGTGAGAAGAGATGAGCTTATCCAGGGATATATTTTTAAAGTGAGTAGGGAAGAAGATTAAATGATGAAACTCTGAGGATCATCAACACATTAGTTATGGAAAAAGGAAGAGAACCCTGAGGAAAAGACTGAAGAGGAACAGCTGCAGGGAGGGAAGAAAATGGTGTCACAGATGGCAAGAAGAGATTTCAGGCAGAGTAAACAGGTCAATCCCAGAAAAT
>NW_012150897.1:357049-359195 GCF_000956105.1 Propithecus coquereli
AGGGAACTCGAGAATAGAGTAGGGATGTGGGGACTTTTTATGGTTTTCTGCCTTGTGGTGGCTGTGTCCTAAGGGGAAGTACCAGTGGTGACAGAGAGCCTGGGACTCAGGGAGTAGAAAACGATCAGACACAAAGTTCTGAAAAACACAGCGTAGGTGGAGGGGTCAGCTCAGACAAGAGTAACTACACTCCTCCTTGGTGAGCAATAATGACAAAGGATGGGTAAAATGTGACATTTTGAGACAAGTCAGATAACTAGCCTCTCTGCTCGTAAGTTTTCTCCTTTGACAATATACAATAATATTTAAGATACAGGGTGGTTGCAAGAATTCCATGGGAAACTGTATATGACTGCCTAGCTCACAGCAAAGACTGAAGTTTTGCTGGCTGTCACTGTCATTGTGAATGCTAATAGGCTAGAGACAGTGGTGCTCATCTACCATTCTGTCAACTCCCCCACATTCTTTATGTCCCTTGCAGGGTGCTGGGGTCACATGAGTCATTCTGGGCAGTGGACTGTGAATAGAAGTGATGCAGATTCCTTGGGGAAAAATCCTAAAGATTCAGCATGTGACTTTCCAGCTGTCTTTTCCCCTGCCCAACAAATGGAACTTTCCAGATGATGGAAACATTTTCAGTCTGCATGGAGTAGAGTTTTCCCTTCTATCCCTCCCTGACTAGCATTAGTCATGTGCTGCGATATAAAAAAACGTGTGTATATACACACACACACACACACACACAGAAACACACACACTTATGTTTCAGGGTTAAATTGTTAGGTCTGCATAGCCTGTCCTATCTTGACTATTACCACTACCACCAGGCCAATGGCAGTTTTGCATCCCATACTCTTGTTTCTATGAATACGTGGTAAATTAGAGCTTAGTTATAAAATATTTCTATTGAATACTGAGAATCTTCTGTAAAGTTCAATTTACTTAAATTCCCTTCAAGGCAATTCATAAACTATTGTTTGAACATAAACTATATGTACTTTGTGGAGAGATTAGAAACATGAGTTTAATAATAATAACAACAGTGAACATTTTTTGAACTGTCATTGTTCCAGATGTAATTTAGCCTCACAACTAAATTATCTGAGTTCTACAATTAACTTCATTTTACAAATGAGGAAACTGAGGCCCCGAGAGGTTAATTACTTTACTAAAAACATACAGCTAATGGGTGATAAAGCCAGAATTCTAAACTAGATGCTAGAATTCATACTTTCAATCAGTATGTTATCCTTTCCCTGTACCATTTGTATCTACCCTAGGGCGTTTTACAGTCTCTGGAAATAATTCTAAAACTATAGGCCATGATGTGATGCATCAGAATTACCCGAGAAACTTACACTAGAACAGAGATTCTTAAGCCCTTCCCAGACCTGCTGAATTGGAAGCTCCGTGCACAGAAAGCCCTCCACAGCAAAGGGTATTGTGACAAAGTATGATAGGTATTTCTGTTCATCAACCAAAGGGTTGCCACACTGTGGAATTCTCTTGGTCTCAGAAGCTTTAAAACACATGTTTTTTTGCACATTTAAAAAATGTGGGGATTTTTCACTATTTCAATTATTCATACAAATTTGAGACTTTATCATTATTTCTATATCACATTACTTAAAATTTGCATAATTCAAAATCACATAAAATATGACCATATTGTATCTTATTTCCAGTCTATCTGTTTTAGGAAATGACGAAGTGTCAGTCTCTCACCATTACTCAATCTGTTTGGGGCAGTCTCAGGATACTTTGGGAATGGCTCTACTCATTTTCTTAGAAGTCAACAATTCCCTGTAATTACACATCTTGCTCTGAGCCTGATGACCACTGTTGCCACAAAATACGATGTGACATCGGGCTCCAAAGATTGCCATTGGTGTTTAGCCTGCTACTCAACTCCCTTTGCCCCTACATTTCTTTTAGTATTCGATAATGTCAACTTAGAGTCCGTGATGTTCTTGACCCCAAAATGCATTTATCATCAGGCTTTGAGCAGTATGAAAACACACGCTTTGGGCAACACTTAGATAAATACTAAGTTATTCCAACAACCATAAATTTGGGAAAGTTTCCTTTCCTGACTACTCCTCCTCCCCACCCCTTGCCCAGATGAGAGGCTCTGCAAAGGAAAGTA
>NW_012150897.1:363097-364381 GCF_000956105.1 Propithecus coquereli
TTTTAGGTGCGTAGACATTTAGGGGGTTTTGTTTCTTCTTGGAGAGCTGACACTTTAAAATGTAAAGTTGATTCTCATTATTCATGGTAATTATATTCCAAAATGTCATTGAGAAAACTGAATTAGCAAATATTGAACCATTACTCCTATGAGAAATATGTACATACATATACACATTTCTTGTATAGATTATAATTTTAAACCCTAAAAACAAGGCATCCTGGAAGGTTCTATTTATTTTACGAAAGAGAAAATAAGATTCAGAAGTATTAACTAAGTAACTTGCCTAAGGTTGTCCCACTAACAGGTTGCCAGAATGGGGACTGAAATCCTGTCTAACTGCCCTCAGAGCCAGAGCCTCTTGCACTATACTGTGCTGCCTCATATGGTCTCCATCCTCTGGTCATCTCTGCGTGACAGTTGAAACAAGAAGGCAGAGTGTTGCCTTGTTCAGTCTCAGCTAGGAACATGCATGTTTGAAAACTAAAATATTTTGCTGCTCTGTGCATGTGCACGAATAACTATGAAAGTATGGGGAGAATTGATTTTGGATTTATAATAAATTTTAGTGATTAGGTAAATTCAAAAATATGGGATCCACAAATAATGAGGATCAACTATACCTCCTTTTCCCTGGTAAGTTGTATTCATTGTTCTGGAGTCCATCTTACCTGACACTAAAATAGCCACTTTACTTTTCTTATGGTTAGTATGTTTGCACAATTTATTGTTCCCATCCTTTTACATGTAACTTATCTGTATATTTAGAGTGAGTTTCTTTTAGATAGAATATAGTTGGGTCTTAATTTTTGATGAAGTCTGACGACTCTATCGTATTAATGTTTTATTCATTTATATTTAATGTAATTATCATTGTGGTATAAGTCTACCATGTTGCTACTTGTTTCCTAATTGTTTCATCCTAATTTCTTTTTGTACATTAAACGATTTTTAGTATTACATTTTATCTTGTTTCTTCTTGCTGTAACTCCATTTTGTTTCTTTTGTTTTTTCCCTTGGGCAGAGGATCTTGTGGGTTTTTGACCCCTTTTAAAGAATCTGTGAGGTCAAAACTATTTTCACTGTATATTTGCATTTTTCCCCCTATTTTACAAATTTACCATGAGGTTTTTAAGAAGCATATGTCATGTTATGTTAAAACAGATTAAAAGTGGATACAAGTATGGTCATCTAGCTGTCTTTTTTTAAGCCACTATTAAGAAATTTTGCAAAATAGGAAATAATGACACTTTAAACTACTTTTTCCTTGTTCTGTTATATATA
>NW_012150897.1:365746-372921 GCF_000956105.1 Propithecus coquereli
ATGTTATTTCTGAATATGCGTTCCATAGTGGAACCAATGCAGTCCAGACAGCTCGAAATATCAATGAAGTGTTTGGGAAGGTGTGGCTAATAAATGCACAGTATGTCAATGGTTTGAGAAGTTCTCTTTTGGTGATTTTAGTCTTGAAAATGAGCCACATGGGATACCAGAGACCAAGGTGGATAATGATGAGCTGAAAGCTGTGGTGGAAGTGAATCCATCTCACCTATGCGTGAATTCCCAGGAAGGTTTGACATTACTATTCCAACAATACTGGACGATTTGAAACAAATGGTCAAGGTAAAGAAGCTGGATAGATGGGTAGTACATGAATTAAACAAGCATTAGAAGAGAATCATCTCAAAGCTTGCCTTTCTTTGCTGTCACAACATAAAGGTGAGCCATTTCTACACCTTGTTGTTATCTGTGATGAAAAGTGGTGGCTTTTTGACAATTGCAAGCATTCTGCAGAATGGTTGGATAAAGATGAAGTGCCAAAACACAGTACAAAAGTGAATATCAATCAGAAAAAGCTAATGGTGTGTGTTTGGTGATGCAGCACTGGTATTATCCACTACAGCATCATGAAACCTGGTCAATCCAGTACAGTAGATGTCTACTGCAGCAACTGGATAAATAATGAGGATGCTTGCAAATAAGCAGCCAAAATTTGTCGGTAGAGATAGGCCAATCCTCTTGTAAGACCACATGTCACAAAAAAACAATGCTGCTCAGACTACACAAGCTGTACTTGGAAACTCTGTGTCATCCGCCATGTTCACCAGACTTTGCACCACTGACTACCACTTCTTCCAGGCTTTGAACCACTTCTTGGAAGGAAAAATATTCAATTCTCAACAAGCTGGAGAAAACGCCTTTCGTGATTTCATGGCCACTTGCTCTCCAGCCTTCTTTGCTGCTGGAATAAGCAAGAGACAGTTAAGATGGCAAAATAGTGTCGATAGTTTAGGCACATACTGTGATTAATTGTACTGCTTCTTGTTTGAGATATAATTAACTTTTGATTCAAAATCAGACATTTCATATTTAATTCCCTAATACATGAGTTAATGTGTGTGTGTAAATTTAATAGCTACCTTATGTACAAGAAATAACCTGTTAGAAAATATAATTGCAAACAGCAGCAGCAACGATAATGACAAAAATACTTGATCAAACAGAGCAAGCACTTAAAACATCTGGGGTAAGAAGCAACCTAATAAGGAATATAAAGAGTCAATGAGAAGAAAACTATAAAGAACTTAAAGGGAAAATTAATAATTGGAAAGATATGCTTTGATATATGAAGCTTAATATTTTAAATTTGTCTATACTCACCAAATGAATCCATGGATTTTATTAATTCATAAAAAATGCAAATGGATTAATTTGGTGACTTGATAAAATGATTTTAAAGTTTATTTTGAACAAAGAGTACAAAATGAAAAATTTACGTTTTAAAATGCTAAGGAGACTTGTCCTATCAAATAGTAACACATAAAGTCATAAGACTAGCACAAGAATGAATAGAGTAGTGAGATAGAATAAAAATCATGGCCATATTTAATTGTATCTCATGTTTAATTATATATCAGGATTTATGTTATGATTAATATGGACCAAATTGGTAGGGAAATAACAGATGATAGAATTGGGAAAAAGCTGCTATTTTATCTAAACAAAATTATCTTTCTACTTCATAACACATGTTAAAATAAATTCCAGACAGATTAGAGATTTGAATGTAAAAATAAAACCAAAAAATTACTAGAAAAAAACATAAGTAGATATCTATGTCATCTTGAGTTTGAAGATTTTCTAACATAATAACGAAGATAGAAACATTAAGAAAATGACTTATTTTGGCTCACTTAAAATATGACTAAAAATATTTAAAACCAAATACCATAAAATTCCACTTATGAATTTAAAATGAAATCCACAACTTAAAAATCCACAACTTGTAATGGGCAAGGTCTAAATATAGTTAATATATGAACCCAATTTACAAATCGATGTGGGAAAATTGTGTATATGGTAGTAAAAAAATCGGACAAAGCATATGATCTTGTCGTTTTAAAAATAACAAATATGATTGACAAAGAGGCATATGGCAAGATTTTTTAGCATCAGTAGTAAGGGGAGAGAATATTAGAGATAAAGATTAGGCCACTTGCAAGAGAAAATAGGATAGGTCAGACAAGGGAAAACGAAATCGTAAAAGAAGAGCAAGGAAAATGTCAAAGATAAAATGTGTGATAAGTTGTATTACTTTTTATTATAAACTTCACTGTTTATATTTCACTGGGTGAAATATACTTTCCTGTGACAATGCAGTCCGTTTGGCCATGTAATATTCTTTGGCCAAAAAAAATGTCACTTCCAGGCAGAAGTTTTTAAGAACTACTCTGTTCTTTGCCAGATTTTCTTTTTCTCGGCTATCATGGTGAAGAATGTACCACATAGAGACTGCTCAGCTCACCTGGATCCCAAGTGAAAGGTTCATATGGCAAATTCTCAGTGAAACTGTGTTGGAAATGTAATCTGTATGACTCATATACCTTTGTTGTTGTAAGCCACTGAAATGATGCCTACTTTATGCTTTTGACTTCTTGTTGGAAAATTGGCCGGCTGGATAGGAAGGAGATTCCAAACAGAAGATATAACTTGTCCAAAGAATGTGTGAAAGAAAGAGGGGGTTTGGTGGGAGAGAAATGTTAACAGAGCAGCTTGTGAGTGGAAAGATTTAGGTAGAAAGTAATGAGAAATAAAGGTAGTGAAAAGGAAAAAGGTAAGAAAGGGCAGAATATCAAATGCCTGAACTAGAACGTATTTGGTTGAGGACTTGAATGACAGTGTTTCTATTTGTGGACTCCGGCTGTCTGGTTTTACACTAGTTATTTAAGTTTTGGAGTGCTAGAAGTTATGTTCTTAGTTCCTCCACCAACTTTTTTTTTCTCAAGATTTACATTGATTCCACATCAATAACAACAAGAAAAATGAGCATAGTGGAGTTTATTTGGTTTTGAGTTCTTATTTGGTTTATTTTAATTCACTGTTTCTGATCCGATAGATTGGTCTTAACTATTTATTTCTTCATTTCTTCATCATTCGTTCATTAATTTACATCATAGTATACACAAAAATAATACTTGTACTGCAGTTACAGGTAAATAGAAGAGGCTGCTCATACTGAGGCTTTACCTTCCTGGACCTGCAGGACTGTGCCAAGAGCAGAGAGGATCCATATGTTGGCATACTTGTAACCCACTGAAGAGGCCATTGTTGGAAAGCTCTGTGATAAATAATATTGAGTCTAGAATAAGCAATTGTACAAACTATTGTGCAGAAATCTTATTCTGGCTAAATTATGGCAAGTGAGATGAAATGCAACGGGAAGGGCATTATTCATATTCATGTACTTCTTAAATATGATGCATTAAAAGTGAGGGGAATAAAATTGTTCAGATATGTCTTATATTTAGGAATAGACCTATACTGGCCTCCTATCTCAGGATATTAACTTGGCTTTACCTAGTATGCTTGCTTGAACATTCCAGTAGTTATTGCTAGATACTGTCTTTATTCTAACATATTCTCATTATCATATTTTCATAATATAAATATTCCTGGGCTCAAGTATAATTCCTATTTCCTGAGATAAACTCACTTTCTACCCACAGTCATATGTATTTCTACAGGTGTCTCATGCACATTGGCACATTGGTATGTATCATTTTACTCAATTGTATCTGTTTATTCTTTTAAAATATACTCTTCATGTATGCAATATAAATAAGTCATAATAAGTTGATATTTTATTTGTCCCTCTCTTAAACATCGAGAGATTATTTCTATACTTTTCTATTACAAATTTATTTTTTATTATTATCTAAAGTACTGGTATGGAAAAGGAATAGTTAGGATGGGGCAATGGCATGCCAACTTATCAGTGATCCCATACTATTTCTATTCCAATTATATTTATCCATTAAAACTCATGAGACCTTTAAACTAGAGCTTTACCTGTAGAACCTTTTTTGACATACCAACTCTCCATTTTTCAGGGTAGCTAAAATATGGAAAGATATCCACAGAGAATGCAGAAAATAGAGAAATTGTGTGTTGTTGTAAAGCTTTTTGTATCATAAATCAGACTAGAATGCAGGTGCCCACAGTAGTAGCCTACTGCTGGGCCTAATAATGTGCACTGGCTCAGCAGTTGTAAAGCCAGAGTTGCTATTTTTGTTCAAAGATTTCAGGCGCATGGTGCAAGACTGAAACATAAACTGTGTTTGCTTCTTTGGATGGCAAATACACTTGCTTCTTTACAGTATGTTCAGTGTGGTGGCATAGAACATGTGCAGGTCACAGTTAACATAGTGGCAGAGCAGATTTGAGATATCCTGAATGTGAGTACCAAACACTTCTTCCATGCTTTTCTTTCTCACTATTCAACCTTATTTTTTTCCTTTTAACTGCCTTGTTTAACCTTTGCTGGGTCCTCTTTCTCTTCTGACTTCCTTAATATTGGTGAACCCAATGTGTCAGATTTTAGCTCATATTTCTTCTTTCTCTTCATAATCAATCTGGTGGTTCCCCTTGAAATTCAGTGTCAGTTACATTTGATAACAACTACATCTGTGTATGTGGATAAAACTTTTCTGCTGAGATTCAGAAGTGTATCTTTAATCCCTTGATACCTGAAGTTCAACTCATCCTAAATAAGTTCACAATTGCATTGCTAATGTACAACTAATGGTACCATCATTTGCTGAGACACTAAAAATCAACAGCCAGGGTGTCACTGCATTCATTGTTTCCCTTTCCTTTTCTCCCTATAGCTTATTAGTCTTTAATTCTTATCAATCACATTTCTTGAATATTTCTTTTATTTGTCCCCTCTTTTCCATCCCCATGTGAACTGGCCCTTATCACGTCTCACATAGACTGTTATAATAACTCCCTAAAAGTTCTCTTTGGCTCTAGCTTTCTCTGTCTCCAGTTTATTCTCCATGATGTCTTACCCCCACATCAATAATTGTGATTCTAAAACACAAATAAGATCCCATCACTCCACTTCTTAAAACCATCTGAAGTTACTCCATCACCCGGTCCATAGCATCTATATTTGTATGCAAAAGCCCTATGTGATCTGAGATCTCTGCTGCTTCTACTGCATCTCCACTGGTATCACTCGGTGTCCCTGGAAGTGGGTGCGTTGTGCTGTTTCACATCTCTTGGCTGTGCACATTCACTTGGAAATAACCTACCACTGCTCATCCACTGGCCAAACCTCAACTTTCCTTTCAGGAATCAGCCCAAACATCCCCTGTGCAAATTTCTGCGTGAAATGTGCTTGTATGTCTAAGCTATCATCGTATTTTCCTTCCTCGAGCCACATTTTAGCTATTATAATGGGCAGTTTTTAGCTTGTTTACTGATCAATTTTTACTATAGACTGTATGCCTCTTTAGGAAAAGAACCGTGACTTTATATGCCCAGGACTCAGCTCAGTGGCTGGCATGTAGTAGGTGATCAACAAACAGGTGTTAAAAATATGAATGAACAAATAGATGCATAGATTTTGGCTTTAAAATGATTCAGCACATTCCCTCTTTCTGCTGTACTAGGAGAAATAGTTTGAGAATGTCTTAGTGATTTATTAATTTCATTTGCCCATGAGATTAACAAATTTATGGCACTTTATAGCTGGCATGGCAGCAAAGATACTGGTGAGAGCCAAGGGCTGGCAATGCTAGATATCTTATGCTTATTTACACTTTCAAGGATAACTAAAAAACAGTTTTCTATTTTGGTTAGTGCCTTGCGTGCCCAGATAGAGGCAAAAGTGATTGATATTAAAAAGTCTTTCTTTGATTGGATTTTGAAAGAATCTTTAGATATTCTAGGAGAAATATTTAGTTGTGGTTTCTAAATTTAAGTATAAAAACAAAATCTGTACTTTTTGAGTACTGTGTACAAAATTTGTACTTTTGATAGAGTAACCTATGTCTAAGATAATATGAAAATAGTAGTGGGTTTTAAGTAATTCACACTTTACAGGCACTACAATGATATATTTCTTCAGTTTCTGAGACCTGGCACTATAACAAACTCTTAAGGATAAAGAGGGTGGGGGGTTGTTTTCATTTAATAAAACATGATACTGTATTAAGAGTAAAAATATTGTTTCTGACAAAACATATAAGAATTTGGTTAGATCTGACTCAAATGAAAATGAAATAAGCTAATTTTGATTCAAAAGCTGCAGACTTTGCCTAGTTGTGAAATGAAGGGTTCCTGAGGCTGTAGTCATGGCAACCAGTCCTGAGGGAGCCAAGCTGTGAGTGCCCCTGTCCTCCATCACTGTCGAATTATAGATTCCCTATCTGGAGAAACAGTGTCAGTGAGTTGGTAGTAAGAAATCACCACTTGAATCATTTACCATCACCAAATCTGTATTTTATACAATGAACAAATGTTTATGATTCTTAAGGTAACCTCCTACCAGATTACAAATTGGAACTATTTCCAATAGAAAACCCAAAGCTTTTGATTTTACTTTTTTTCTGCTTTTAAAAAATATATCCTGCTAAAGATTTTCTCAGTTCTTTGTCTTTCCACAGGGGCCTCTGTTTGTGTTGGGGAGCAATTAGTTCTGGTTGCACCATAAAGAGTGTGCTGTCATTTACCCCTCACAATCCCTGTGTTGGTTACTCTCTTAATGGCCCCACACAATAAGCTGTCAGCATCTGAAGAGAAAATTGATGGCACCACAATTTCTCAATGTAGGGATGAGACTGAGGGGACACATGATCTCTTTCAGAAGATTTGTCCCAAGTTCCTTTAAGTAAAGATTAGATCCCACCAGCAGTGTAAGAGTATTCCAATCTCTCCACATTAACGCCGGCATTTGTTGTTTTGGGACTTTTTGATGAAAGCCAGTCTCACTGGAGTTAGGTGATATCTCATTTTGGTTTTGATGTGCATTTCCCTGATGATTAGAGATGTTGAGCATTTTTTCATATGTTTGATGGCCATTATTCTGTCTTCTTTTGAAAAGTTTCTGTTCATGTCCTTTGCCCATTTATTGATGGGGTGGTTTGATTCTTGTTAATTTTCTTTCTTGTTATCAGCCCTTTATTGGATGTGTAGAATGCAAATATTTTCTC
>NW_012150897.1:376336-378027 GCF_000956105.1 Propithecus coquereli
GTTCATTAATTTAGTCAGTAACTATTTACTGAATGTATGCTATGTTCCAGACAGTATTTTAGGCACTTGGAATATTTGTGAACAAGACACATTAGAACCCTGTTCTTAGGGATCCTGTAATTTAGTGCAAGATAAAAGTCGCTTAGTTCCTAAGCGAAAACAATATTTGTATATCAGCCAGAGCTGGAGAGGCCCATGTCACTTTATGAAAATTAGCTTTCTTTTCCCTTGAGGTAATTGTGGATTTTTGCAAATAATGTAAAATGTGACTTACGTTCCATGTGATAAGGAAAATATCTCTGATCATCTGGATTGTCCAACAAGACGCACTTATTTTTTCACTCATATTTTAATTGCTGTAATGTCAGCCTCAGAGCTCATTAAAGTTTTTAAGGCACCATATCCTGGGTGTAAAATATTTTTATTGAGAAAATGAATTTTTTCCTGCCTTGAGAATAGCTCTCTAATTAGAAAGCACATACCATTACTGCAAGTATATTTCATTAAACATACACTCTGATGAACTGATAATTCATCTCAATCTCAAATTATAATCATTTTATTACCTTTCTACAAGAAAGAAACCTCTAGCGAAAGGAGGAAAAGCACAAAGATATTGCTAGAAATTGTACTTTCCTCAGCTCACGAGGTTTCCTTTGAAAGTCATGATTTCCTAGTGGGTCAGAATAATTTTTTTTTTTTCTTGTTCCTTCTGCAGCCAGACAGCTGGCATTTGAACCTACTGCCTCTAACCTGCCATCCTACTAAGACTGTTACATAACTGTTTAAATATTATTTTTTTAACAATCCGAACATTTTTTATCTTCTTTTAAGGAGCTGCAAGAAAAGTTACATCTGTCATCATTAAAATATCCTCCATTTATTCTAGACATGGTGATTATATGAAGAGCATGGTCTATATCTTACGGCAAACACTGAATTGTGCCAGCAGAGAATGATTGTCTGCTGTTGTCACAGAATCAACAGTTTTAGGCAGCATATAATACATTAGCTTTCAAATTTCCTTCATTAGAAACTCTCCAAGTTTAATTTACTCAACTGTATGGAGGTTAAAGATCTGCTGGTAAAGCACTCATCATTAACAGTGATTATTCATTGTCACTCTTGAGTAGGCAAATTCCACTTTCGGAGATTTTCTCTGCTAAGGAGAATTAATGGGAACTGGCGAATCAGGGTAGGAAGCTCCAGGCCACAGTTCTAAGGCTTTAGACATAAAAATAGAGAGGAACTATACACTAGATTATTAATTCGTATAGTCACCTTACCGTGTAATAAAACACCAAAACTTATTCCTCCCATCTAACTTTGTACCCGTTGACCAACCTCTCCTAGTTCCCTGTCTCCTCTCCCCTACCCAGTCTTCGGTAACCCCTGTTCTACTCTCTCCTTATACCATTTGATCATTATAGCATGTATACCTGCATTGAAACATCCCATTGTATCCTATGAATATGTACAATTAATATGTTTCAATTATAAATTTAAAAATTAAAAAATAGGAGCCTAAGCACCATGGTCACAAAGGCTGAGCCAAGCTTGGTCCTTGTCAAAGGAGAGAGATAAAGGGCAGAGGCATGAACGGAGGAAGAAGTGACTGAGATGGTCTCAGGGTCCTCTCAGCTTGATGAAACTTTATTTAATTTCACTTAATTTTATTTCAGAATATTGTG
>NW_012150897.1:378077-379998 GCF_000956105.1 Propithecus coquereli
AAGATTAGATCCACTGCCTTGACAGGCTCCTTAAAGCCGGCAGTGGTTTCTGAAGTGGAATCTTAGTTCAGACTTTCCCAAAGTCTTCTTCCTACTTCTCTACTATTCTTCCCTCTTCACCATCATCCCAACAACATGGGCACAGTGAACTCTTATAAGTTAGTTAGCATTGCTTAGTGACGGATGCAGTAGGGAAGAATATTGGAAACATTAGAAAAGTGGAATAATGATAATATCATAATTTCTGAGCTCTTACTGTGAGACTTCATGCCAAAGACTTTATATATTACTAGTACTTTTTATTCTTAGTAATCCAATAAAACATATATTGTCATCTCTGTAGTACAAATGAGAAAATTGAGTCTTAGGAAGGTTTAACAACTTGTCCCGTGGTCAACAGCTAGCATGTGTCAGAACTAGGACTCAAACTCTAGATTTTCTGGCTCCAAAGCCACAGCATGGTCAAGTTCTGGTGAGGGCCCTCTGCTGAAAGATGGTGTCTTCTTGCTGTGTCCTTATACAGTAGAGAGAACAATCTCTCTCTCTCTCCCTTCCTCTTCTTATGAGAGCACTAATCCCCTCGTGGTGGCTCCACCTTCATGACCTCATCTAAACCTTATTTATTACCTTTCAAAGACCCCATCTCCACATACTATCTCATTGTAGGATAGGGTCTTCAACTTATGAATTTTGTAGGGGCACAAACATTCAGACCATAACACAGGGGCTGGTAACCAGCCTAAAGCAAGGACTTTGTATCAGCAGTGCAGTTCCTCCATGAAGTGCTGCACACTAGACTTGCTGGGGGAGGCTTCCTCAAAGAAGCACAGAAAAATGTTCCATATGGTTATTTATATATGCAGGTGGTCCCAGTGCAGTTTTAAACATTTTAATTAAAAATATAATATATTGGGTTTAGAATATGAAATAATATACAAATATACAATGAAGGAATTAACTATATTTCACCTACCAAATCCCTAGTTTGACATTTTACAGATAACTGATCTTAGTATATCTTATGTGTCCATCCAGAAATAGTCTATGAGTTTGTGAGAATGTGTTTGCTTTTGAGGGCAATTTGGTAATATCTATCAGAATTTATAATTCATGTGCATTTTGACCCAGCAACCATATGTGTAGAAACATTAGTACATGGGAACAAAGAGGTATGCAATGTTTTCACTGAAATGAAAACATACAAGCCTGAATTTTTTAACTTCTCTATTGCCTCTCAGCACCAGGTATTTGGAGAGTTAGGCTGTAAGATTGACATTAACGTGACACTTCCCTTCTGAGAAATTCTCTTGGCTTCCTATTTTTATCAAGCCAAGTTCATTAATTTAGTCAGTAACTATTTACTGAATGTATGCTATGTTCCAGACAGTATTTTAGGCACTTGGAATATTTGTGAACAAGACACATTAGAACCCTGTTCTTAGGGATCCTGTAATTTAGTGCAAGATAAAAGTCGCTTAGTTCCTAAGCGAAAACAATATTTGTATATCAGCCAGAGCTGGAGAGGCCCATGTCACTTTATGAAAATTAGCTTTCTTTTCCCTTGAGGTAATTGTGGATTTTTGCAAATAATGTAAAATGTGACTTACGTTCCATGTGATAAGGAAAATATCTCTGATCATCTGGATTGTCCAACAAGACGCACTTATTTTTTCACTCATATTTTAATTGCTGTAATGTCAGCCTCAGAGCTCATTAAAGTTTTTAAGGCACCATATCCTGGGTGTAAAATATTTTTATTGAGAAAATGAATTTTTTCCTGCCTTGAGAATAGCTCTCTAATTAGAAAGCACATACCATTACTGCAAGTATATTTCATTAAACATACACTCTGATGAACTGATAATTCATCTCAATCTCAAATTATAATCATTTTATTACCTTTCTACAAGAAAGAAACCTC
>NW_012150897.1:392003-394039 GCF_000956105.1 Propithecus coquereli
AGGGTCTTCTCTCACTCCATATGAAGCATAGAATTATTTTTTCTAGATCTGTGAAAAATGATGTTGGTATTTTAATGGGGATTGCATTGAATCTATAGATCACTTTGCGTAGTATAGACATTTTAACAATGTTGATTCTGCTGATCCATGAGCATGGTATGGTTTTCCACCTGTTTACATCTTCTGCCATTTCCTTCCTCAGCATTTCATAGTTCTCCCTGTAGAGGTCTTTCACCTTCTTAGTTAAACATATTCTCAGGTATTTTATTTTCTTTGTTGCTACTGTGAAGGGTATTGAGTCTTTGATTTGGTTCTCAGTTTGACTATTGTTGTATAGGAATGCTACTGATTTCTGTACATTGATTTTGTAACCTGATATTTTGCTGAATTTGTTTATTGATTCCAGTAGTCTCAAGGCAAAATCTTTGGGGTTTTCTAGATAAAAGATCATATCATTAGCAAAGAGTGATAGTTTGACCTCTTCTTCCCCTATTTGCATAAAGTTGATTTCCTTCTCTTGTCTGATTGCTTTGGCTAGGACTTCTAGGACTATTTTGAATGGAAGTGGTAATAGTGGGCAACCTTGTGTGGTTCCAGTTCTAAGTGGGAATGCTTTCAATTTTTCCCTGTTCAATATGATATTGGCTGTGGGTTTATCATATATGGCCTTAATAATTACTCTCTGCTTATACGGTTTGATTATTATAGCATGTATGCATGCATTGAAACATCCCATTGTATGCTATGAATATGTACAATTAATATGTATCAATTATAAATACTCTTTATTTCTTTCTCTTGCCTGTTACTCTGGCTAGAACTTCCAGCACTATGTTGAATAGAAATGATGACAGTGGGCACTCTTGTAGTTCTTAGTGGGAATGCATTCAACTTTTTCTCATTCAGTATGATGCTAGCTGTGGGTTTTTCATACATGGTTTGTATAACTTTTAGATATGTTTGTTCTATGCCTAGTTTGTTGAAGGTTTTTATCATGAATGGGTGCTGATTTTTGTTGAATGCTTTTTCTAAGCCTGTTGAGATGATCATATGGTCTTTGCTTTTAATTCTGTTTCTGTGGTGAATCACATTTATTGATTTACGTATGTTGAACCATCCTCGCATCCCGGGGATGAGACCTACTTGGTCCTGGTGGATTATTTTTTGATGTGCTCTTAAATTTGGTTTGCTAGTATTTTATTGAGGATTTTTGCATCTATATTCATAAGGCCTTCTCTTTTGATGTGGACATATACTTTTCTCATCAAAAAATTATAGGGAAATCATGCAGAAAGTTGCTTGTTGATAAATGCTATTAGCTGGAGAAATTAAATGACTAATATTAAAACTAATATCTTGATAGATAAAACAGCATTAATTCATTAAGTGATTATTGAAAATCTTGATATGAACTGTCACATTTTAAACACTCTGCTGCGTTGTGAAGAACAGCATGGTATCAAAGGTCAGAAGTCAGCATCACTGTCTCAGAAGCTCTCATTCAACTGGGAGAGGTCCAGGAAATAGACAGCTATTATAGACAGGAAAACAAATAGATAGGAAATAGACATGTGGTAAATGCTGTCAGAGAGGCATGGGATCATTCAATTATGGGTGCACCTGGAGGGTTTTTACTCAAGATGGAGTTAAAAGGGGGAAATTATGGGGCCTCTTGCAGTAGGTAACACTTGAGTTATATCATGAATGGTGAGCAAAAGTCCTCTGGACGAGGAAGGAGGGGAAGAACAGGGAGAGGAGGTTTCAGACAGAAACAACAGCTCAGGCAAAGACCAGGAGCAAACAAAACCTTGGAATTTTCAGACTGTAAGTAATTCAACCTGACTGGATAACATTCTAAGTGCAGTCCTGGGCATGAAAAGGTGGATCTGGGACTGATTAGAAAGAACACAGTGGACACATCTCCAAGTTATGGAATACCTGTGAAAGAAAAGCAGAATTTAGTAGGAAAAAAAGGAATACTTTTCTCTTTTAGAGTCATTTATTTATTTAATTTTATCTTGGGCTTCTGGTCATGA
>NW_012150897.1:395374-402118 GCF_000956105.1 Propithecus coquereli
GTGCCGTGGCGTCAGCCCAGCTCACAGCAACCTCAAACTCCTGGGCTCAAGTGATCCTCCTGCCTCAGCCTCCCGAGTAGCTGGTACTATAGGCATGTGCCACCATGCCCAGCTAATTTTTTCTGTATATCTTTTCAGTTGGACAGCTAATTTCTTTCCATTTTTAGTAGAGACGGGGTCTCATTCTTGCGCAGGTTGATCTCGAACTCCTGAGCTCAAACGATCCACCTGCCTCAGCCTCCCAGAGTGCTAGGATTACAGGCGTGAGCCACTGTGCCCGGCCCCAGTGAACAGATTTTATCCAGACAGTTTTCCATGTTTTCCCCTTGAATGGGGGATACAGGTTTATTTCTGGTCATTTTATAATGAGTATTTCAGAGTACCAGTTAAATATTGGGATCCTCTGTTAGACTGTTCACTTTGAGAGATTCCTAGACTATGTCTCTTTTCACTACCACCTCTCCAAACCCACCCATTGAACATAAGAACTCAAAATCAACAGACCTTGGCAAAAACTCTAAGGCAAAATCAGCTTCAGTGCTCTGTTTACCTCTCTGGGTCTGTTTTCACTAAGACTTTGGCCTCAGAGAAGTCTCTTGATTCTTGTTGACCAATAAATGCACTTAGAAAGATGCTTTAAAAATACTTTATCCAAGACATTCTAAGTTCTCAGTAGGAACATTGTCAGGGTGCCAAGCCCTATCTATATCAATCAGTGGAATCCACCTTTTTGATTGTGGGTAGCGATGGCATTTTTTGGTTTGGTAGTGTTGGCATTGTCACAATTCCCATTTTCTTTAAAGCATCAACATATGATCAAAGTGTTATTCTTTAGAAAGCATGTAACAACTACCTCCTTCTTTTTCCCTGTAGTTATTGGATATTGAGATATCAAACTGAGACTAGAAATAAATGAGAGAAGGCAGTACTATAACAGGTAGAGATGTTGGCTTTTATTGAAAGTGGGGAAGAAGTAAAACTGACATGGAGCTATTGCTGATTGAGTACTTATATAACAGAGAAGTATCTGATTAAGCTGAAATTATTTAATATTATTCTTCAGATAGTCTAATATAGCTTTTATGCTAGATAAATTTCTTGGTGATCAGCTTTAAAAACTGATAAGGAAAATCTAAGATAAAGGAGAGTTGATTAGGTCTTGTCCCAGGGACCTGTCATCCATGCAGATGTTGCATGTATAGTGTGATTTGGGATAGGGAAGAGTGGGCAGAGCGGCAGAGATCTTTTATTATATGGATGAGCCAATATTCCACAGTCTCCTCCTGGAAAATTAAAGTCATTCAATTTGGACTTTTGACCCTGTGGGATTCCACATAAAGCATTCAAAGCACAATGATGCCATTACCACTGACGTTGTAGAGGCTCAGAAAAACTAACAGAAAAAAAAAAAAAACAGAACTGTATCTCTTTAGACTTACAAACTGAGTATGTATAAAACATCTCCCACCTTACTTTTACCTCCTCCTCAAATCTGGCTCAGGGGATATTTGGAAATACAAATTTGACAAGTGAAACATAAATAACCTATTTAGTTTCTTGGTGGTTGAATATATTTTCATTGTTAACCTAGAGAGATGGCAAAAAGAAAATCAACTATTTAAGTACCCCATGGATAGCCTGCTCAGGAAAACGAGAAAAGGAAATAAATGGCCATTTTTGTCTTGCTCCCTAGTGTAGCCAGAAAGGAATGGTGTTATTTCTTGATTTTGACATAAATATTGGATTTCCAGATTGCTAGAGTATATATAAGTATTTCAGCATATTATGTTTTCCCAATGTTTTTATAGAAATTAACAAAAGAAAATGACTACAGGATGCATGAAATATATGTTTCAAATAAGTGATTTAGGTAAAAACAAGATATATACAATATATCTAGGGAATTAAAATTGTAATAATCACAGATGCTTTTTAATAGTATCACATAAAACTTTTAAATGTATTCTCATTTTTTCCTCCTTAAAACATCAAATATCTGGATCAGTTATGTTGTTAATAGATAATAACATGAAGTTTCATTAAGTTATAATTCCCTGTAGAATAGAATATATTTACAGACAGCAATCATAAAAAATAGAAGTACAATAATCAACTTCTGGTAAGGTGATTTCATCTCCAAGGAAATCCAATGGCATGCATTGCATTATAGTAAAATTTATATTTTCCTTGGTTGGAAGATTTTTGCACTTGGCTGTTGCTAAGATATTATGCTAAAGGCTGTGTAATTATAGGAGTTACTGGGCTCAAAGAAAACACTTCTATTATTTTTAGAAGAAAATTTTTGTTATCTGGTTTCTTTGATTTGTTCATACAAATATTAATAAGATTTAATTAGCTAGTGTGTAGCTTTCATGATTCACACACAAAATATACCATGAAGCCAAATCGAAAGAGGTAGAAGAGAGAGCACTAAAAAGAAAGTCTAGAAACCTGACTTTTAGTAGCAGTCTGAAACTAACTAGCTGTGCAATCTCCCTATTTTCTGAACCTCTCTGGAGCTTAACTTTTTAATCTATCAACTGAAGAGATTGTACCAAAAGCCTAGTTTAGTCTAAACTTTATACAGATTAAGAAGTGAATTATTAGCCAAGATGATTCCATTACAAAAGACAGAAACCCAACTCAATGTGGTTTATACTGTACAGTGAATTGACTGGTTAACTTGGCTGAAGATCCAGAGGTGGACTAGCTCCAGGAGTGCTTGGATCCAAGGGTTTGACTGATTGTCAACATTCAGCATTTTGTTGTCCATCTCCTGCCTTGATAATGCTGTCCTTTGCTTCTTTTTCAGGTTGGCTATTCTCATGTAGTAATTATGAAGTTCCAGAGTTAATTATCCTACATTTTACAGTGCCAGAAAAGATAAATTTCCTTTCTGATAGTTCCAAAAAAATCCTAGAATTGGTACTGATTTGTCTGACTTGGGTCATGTGCCCATCCCTCTTCTGTGGCCAAGAGGGCAAGATTTCTCTCATTGGCCAGTCATGGGTAATGTCTCTATCCTCAAGTAGACAGGAGAGAAATTCCCCTCCTCCCTAAACCACGTGAAAAGGATGGTATGGCTCACATAAAAGAAAATTGAGCTTTTGCCATTTGAAATGGGGGAAAAAAAGAAAAGGCATACTGAGCAGGCAAAACTAACAAATGATCAGCACAGGAATCTTCCCTGTTTGATGGAAAAATCAGTCAATGTGCTTGACATTGAAAATATATTTTGCTATGTTTTCATAGGTTAAAAACAAATATATTTTTTTAAAAAACAGCAAATAAATATAGAAGGAATGACATATTTAAAAATCAGGATTTTGTAACCTTTACCATCATAATTTATTTAAAGAGAATTATCAGCTTAAGCTAAAAGAAATTTAAACACTAAGTTTCATGTGGAGTTTTAACTGGACCTCTCATAGCAGTTTAAAAACTGCTATAAAATCACTTTTGGGAGGCTGGGTGCGGTGGCTCACGCCTGTAATCCTGGCACTCTGGGAGGCCGAAGCGGGTGGATTGTTTGAGCTCAGGAGTTCGAGATCAGCCTGAGCAAGAGCGAGACCCTGTCTCTACTAAAATTAGAAAGAAATTAATTGGACAGCTAAAAATATATAGAAAAAAATTAGCCGGGCATGGTGGCGCATGCCTGTAGTCCCAGCTACTCGGGAGGCTGAGGCAGGAGGATTGCTTGAGCCCAGCAGTTTGAGGTTGCTGTGAGCTAGGCTAACGCCACGGCACTCTAGCCTGGACAAAAAGAGTGAGACTCTGTCTCAAAAAAAAAAAAAAAAATCACTTTTGGGGTAATCTTAATATGAGCTATATAGTAGTGATATTAGTGATTTTTCTTTTGTTTGATAATAGTATTGTGGTTATGTGGCAGCATGTCTCTAGTCTTAAGATATCTTTTTTGAAGCACTTGACGTTGGTGATGGTGGTATCTCAAACTTACTTAAATGGTTAAGTAAAACACACATATAGGCATGTGCATATATGCATGCATATATGTATCTATATCTGGATAGAAAGCAAAAAAATCATATTAATGACTAGTATTATATTTTCCTAAACAACAACTTGGAATTGATTGTATAATTTTTTTAGTGCCTACAATAAATGCACAAATAAGCCTTTGGGATGCTATTATTAATCATACTACTCTAGTCTTTATATCCTTTTTCATTCTTCTACTCTGTAGTTTTTCCTCATCCAGAGAAAAATAAATGGTGCTGGGAGAACACACTGTTCAAGTGTGAAGACTTCCTGTTGTCACTCCCTACCCTAATCTTAGCCATGCCAGTTACTGTTAATAAATGGCCAGTTATTTGCAATTTCTGTTCTGCTCTTTTGGAATGAATCAATGGGGGAAGTTTCTTACCCCTACAATCAGTGAAATTTGGAATGGTTCCTCTGCTGTTCTGTAATACTAATATGTATAATTTTGGGGGCATATACTATATGACAGCATAATGTCAGATGCTGTAATGCTCTCAGGAAACCTATGATTAAGTAACATTGTTGTCCCTGTTGCTACCCTAGACAAACCATCACCATCTTCTGCCTTCTGAATTACTACTCTAAGTGCCCAATAGCTTCCAATATCGTTCCTATGTAAATCCTTTCCACAGCAGTTAGAGGGATATCCCATAGGTCAGAGACAGGGATTTTTGTCTATAGTTACAAAGTCCTTAGTCTAGATCAATACCTGGCATATTGACAGGATTAAATAAATATCGATTGATTGAATGCATGTTACTTATCTCCTTAAAACATTTTATTGACTTATTTTTGCACTTACCATGGCTTACAAGGCCCTCCATGGACTTTTCCCTGTCTGCCTTTCTTACCTCCTCTAGCACACTTGTCTTCTTCTTCATATTAGCCTTCTTTCCTCAAGCATGCTATGTTTAGCCCTGCCTCATCCCGAAATCTGCCCTCGGATTTCCCCTTGCTTGGCTCTGTCTTTTTATGCACATCTCAAATCAAATGTCACTTCCTTAGAAAGGCTTTCCTAGGGTGCCACCCAATCTTTATTAATCCCTTTAGCCAGGTACTGTTGATCACATCACCTCATTTTTTCTTCACAACCCTAAGCACTATCTAAAATTACCTTTTCCATTAATTAGTTTATTTTCTGTTTTCCACCACCAGAATGCAATCACTATATGTCTAAGGACTTTATAAGGTAAAAATTTATTGTAGGATGTCTAGCTCTTAGAACAGTACCTGGCACACAGTAGATCCATGATGAATGCACTTATTTTAAATAAATGAGGAAACCAAAGCTTATAGAGGTCAATAGCATGAATTTGTGATGATTTTAACCCAAATATATTTAAATTCATGCTTCTGTGCACTTGCAAATATGATGTACATATTCATTTTATGTGTGAGTAGACTTTTAGTCCATCCAAGGACAGAATTAGACACATTTTTATCTGTGTATTTTACTCACTTTTCTATGATTCTGTCTATTGGAATATACTCTACCCTTAGTTGTAGATTGAGGAAAAGAAACTGTAGAGAAAAATATTCTTAGCTCTGTTCCATTGAACTACCACGCTTTGAAAATCTTTTCTGGTCCTTTAGAACAACGTGTCTATACTTTCTTCTGTTTTCTTTCAGAGAGGATGAGAAACCAGAAATGGGAATTGAGAAAATTCACCTTAGAATTTTAGCTGTAATGAATAACTTCCAACAAAACTTTTTTTAGAAATGTATTGAGCCAAGTACCACAAAAATCCTGTCAGTTACACGTGCTTGAATTATTTTTTCCTCCTGTTAATTCAGATACATGAAATTGCATCTGTGTGATCTGAAACAAAGAGCATTACAGTTATTGTTTTTCTCACAAATAAAATAGAATAGCTTCATTTGATAAATTATACGTATTTCTAAAATCCTCACATTTGTAAATCATTTTAAGCATTTCAAAGTATTTTCACCTACATTATCTTGTATTATTTTTAAAATAGTCCAAGGAAGTAAGCACATCAAAAAATGATCCTTTCTAACAGATGAGGGTATTTAGGCACAGGGTGGTGAGAAAGCCACCTAAGGAACACATCTATCTAACAATGGACAAGAAACTAGAAGAGTCAGAGTTGGAAATTGTCTCTTGATTTCTTATCCGGGGCTGTTCTTTTCATGTGAAGAAGATACAGACAATAGTATCAATAGGTAAATGTTAGGAAAATGTTATAATAAATGAAAATATTCAAAAAATAAAAAACCAAACAGTTGAACTTTTAGAAGGTGTGTAGCATCAATATTTTGAATGGAATGTAGAAAGAATGAATTGTCATTGTTTTAAACAATCTAAAAATGAACAATGGGAATAGTCATATTAGGCATTTGAAAAGAAGCCATGAAGGAAAAATGCTTACTAGATTAAAGGCTTATATTAAATCTCACCTTCAACATTTATGAGAACTGTACTGTTCTTCAGCTAAGTACCCTTGTTATATTAAAAACAATTGATCTCATGGAGACAGAGAGTAGAATGATGGTTACCAGAGGCTGGGAAGGGTAGTGGTGGTGGGGGGGATAAAGTGGGGATGGTTAATGAGTACAAAAATATAGTTAGATAGTTAGATAGAATGAACAATATTTGATAGCATAACAAAGTGACTATGATTAACAATAAGTTGGGGTATACTTTAAAAGAATGGAATTGGAATGTTCCTAATACAAAGAAATGTTCAATGCCTGAGGTTAATGGATACCCCCGTTACCCTA
>NW_012150897.1:402628-404542 GCF_000956105.1 Propithecus coquereli
AAGACAAGGTCAGCCTCCAAGGGCAGAGGGCAGGATATAGAAAGGTACAAATGGATCTGGAGGTGCAAAATGAATGTATTCAGCAGAGTGATGCTGATGATGAAGGGGATGAAGATGATAAAACTAACACTGAGTATTTTTTTCTGTCCATCACTGTACTTAGTACTTTGCATTTATTGACTCACTCCTCACAAGAACCCTATGAAATATTATTATCTCCATTACACAGATGAAGAAACTGAAGCTGAAAGATTACTTGCAATATAATATAAAACACTTGTTAAAGATGTGTTTGTGATTATCCTTCTCCTTGGGGACAGACAGTCCATGAGGAAAAAGAAAAAAAATCTCAGTCTCTGCAGGGAGAATTTTCCACAGAATATTGTTATGATTATTTCTCTTGGAAAAATCAAAGAATAATACTGGCCTTTTTATGGTTGGTTGTATATTTTGATTTAAAATATGTAATAAAGTATAAATAACATTAGCTAGCTAGACCTAACAAGAAGAATGTTTTGGTATCAAAATTTGCTAAATGTAGTCTCATAGATAAGAAGGTAAGTCAAAAATGATTAATCACTCACTCAACTCTCAATCTTCTGACTAAGCCTTAGGAGAAAAGAAACCAAGAAGATATTACTGTTGGATATAGCAATTTTGGAGGAACCACACCAGAAAGAAGTTAAACCCAGCCCTGCTATTTGAGACTCTGACATACAGCCTTATTATACTGGCTCTCTTGGGATAGGAAAAGGGAAAATCCACATAATGGACCCATCCTCTGGGCAGGTTATGAAAATCACATCCAACCTGGCCAAGACCATGGGTGTGAGGAAGGAGGAGGAATCGGGGAGGGGAGGTCATTTTCTTTTTTCTTGCATTATTCAGCAGACAGGCTTTCCTTACCTATTTTTTAAGTGACTAGTGTAAACATGGCTCAAATCGACCATCATTGGAAGGCTGGAGCAGATATAGGTAAGCTAGCACAGAAGCCTTCCTGTGGTACTTTCCCAGGGCCATGAGATGACACTAAAAATGGATCTTATAACCAGATGTGCTTTCAAAGTCCACCTCCCTACCACTTTGCCACATTACCTCTCTTTACCTCTCCTCTGTATCTACATACTGTGAACATAGTATTTAGAAAGAAAGGTTACAGTGAATGTATTTGTAGTTTGCATATGTTATATTAATGTGAGAATATATGTAATTACTCCTTTTGTTTCACATTCTATCACATTCCACCAGGACATAAAATGGGTGTCAAAAACAGCTCCCTAAGGCACAAACCTGAATGATTTGTTTAGAAAGAAGTGATATAAAAACAATTTTACTTGGCAGCACTAAATCACGTCTCAGGAGACTTTATTTGAGGCCTCTTTAAAGTCTCCATGGGTTGCTCATATGAATGCAGTGATATCAGATTAGCCAGAAAATGTGACCTATGAAGACAGACCCAAGTCCCTTTATTCTGATTCTCAAGGACTTTAAAGATTCACGATTCAAAACTGATGAAATTATATCAACTTTTGCTGTACACATGCCAATCCAGCTCCTGTCTCTATGTGTTTTACTTTACCTTTCTATAAAATGGGCATTTCTTTAAGGATTATCTGAAGATTGATGAAATAATTTGTAGCAAATACTTTAAAATCCCCAAAGATTCTTGCAATCAACTCATTGTAGGTATTTTTCCATGGTTTATGTTACCAGCTGAAATTTGCAGGCCGTATTGCCACATAAATATTTGTTCTAGTTTAATGCTTGAGCGGTGGAATAGTGTTTCTTGCATACTGTTTTATCGATAGAGCACTTTGGTTGAACTCCATGGGGAAATACAGACCATGAAAGAAATGCATTGCTGGAATTATGGTTTGGGGATCTGCACAATTTTATGGACCTCTTAGATGTTAC
>NW_012150897.1:412102-413161 GCF_000956105.1 Propithecus coquereli
AAATTTGCCAAAGTCCTGTTTTTGTATTTATTTTGTTTTGTTTTCTAATTTTCTCAGAGGCTGTATAAGTTCCCATGTATCGTATCATTCCTGCCTTCTTTTGCAATTCATTCCTCACTATCAGACATATACTCAGTTTCATCTACCTCTTTAAGAGCATTATTCATCATGAAATAATCTACTTAAAACTTCAGTCCGTCTTTCTGCTTAATACTGCTCAGTTCAGATTACCAGTAATTTGCAGATTGGCAATGTCATACTACCCATCTTAAGAGTTGGATGTTTAGGAGCCTCAAAAATACAATGGACATTTTTACATAATTACTTCAAAGGCATTTTGTCTGATTTACACAAAATGACTAATACTTCTTACAAGATCCTCTAGTCATTTTTGTATCATCTACTAACAATTTATGAATCTAAAATCCAGTGGCCACAGCAAACATCCAATTAATGTGAATCACTAATTTGCCTTTTACCATTACAGAGCCCATCGCAAGTCCAGTGATTCATTAGAAAAGAGGGATATTTTTCTATCATTCATCTCCATTCTAGTAATGTTTCCCACAGTCTGAAAATGATTATGGTTGGTTGAAACATTTCACAAAAGTGATTTAACTTATTTCTCACTGAAAATGAAAGTATAGAATCTTATTGTGAGGAAGGAGTCTGGTGCACATCCAATGATCTAGATACAGCTTTAATTAATCTCGCTGTATTCATTGAGGAGACTAGAGGGAGGTAATTATAGCTATTGATCTATTAACACTTCATTCATTCTGCTAGATACAGAGAGAAATTAGTGAAGTTTTTTGTACTTTAGGAGTCCAAGTTTAATAGGGAATAAGCATATATATTGATACATATAGTGTAATAAAGTATAGTATTAGTGGTATGTGACACACTTAGAACAGTATGAGAATCTCAGTAAAGACTCAATACATGGCAGTGTGGACATTAGAATGCTTCATTGACTATAAGGTTGTCATGAAGGAGAAAGTGATTAAATTGGTTGGGTTGGGTTAAGAAGGGCTTCCTGTCAATTTTTTTCTCCATATT
>NW_012150897.1:413211-415163 GCF_000956105.1 Propithecus coquereli
AGTTTGGGAACATCTTTTTAAAAAAATTTAGTTTTCTCACTTCATGTTGCTGTTATTTAGAAATACAGTCAGTTTTTATATTGGTTAGTTATAAAGAAACTTCCCTCAATTCACTTAATAATTCTACTAATTTATCTGTAGAATATTTCTTGACCTGGATGATACGGTGTTTTGACAGAGGGAAAAAAAAGGGGTGATAGAATCCACATTGGCTCTTAAATACCTGCTTAGAAGTGGCATACATCACTTTTGCTCACGTTATTGGCCAAAGCAAGTTAAGAACCAAGCCTGATATCCATGAGACAGGGAAGTATAATTATCCCAGAGGGAGAGGCAAAGAATATTTAAAATCATATAATCCATTGCTCAGATTTTTATACTGTGACATTCGTACACAAGACAGAGAATCTTAACTAAAAATGAATCCCTTCATATTAAAATTACACAGGGAATGGAGAACTTGTTAGTGAATATGATGATTTATATGAGATTTTATTTGATTGTTATCTTGTCACTCTCATATAGAAATAAATTTGTTAACCAGAATTTTTTCTTTGATGTTTTAGGCATTTGTATTCAAGATATACTCAATATAGAACAAACTACAATGATACAAAATAGTTGTATAATCCTTTATAGTTTCATAGGATACTTTCATTTTTATTATTGCCTTGAAAAAAAGCAATGAAATGGAGTTGGAAATTTTAATTGTCAGTTATGTCCCCCCTAAAATAGAAATATACAAATGAAGATTTGGTTAATGCTGTGTTCATTTTCCCATCCTTAGAGTCTAACACAATGTCCGACACACAGAGGGACTCATTTATTGAATGAAATAAGATTTAATTACCTGTCAAGGGCATGGTACTAACAGTCCTTGGAGCAAAGACTGAATGCAGGCCTTCTGGCTCCAGCTACAGTGCTTGTTCCCCTACAACGCCGCCAGCCTAATAACACCTGCCTGTAGATGGGCAGAGAAACTAGAAAACCAGGGATGAATAATGTAAATATGTTTGTTTATTCTCTGAAAGTGACCAACCTTTCCACTTTCAACATGCTGGCATGTAATTAGATGAGGAAGATAAAGCATGGGTCACTAGGAAGGCAACTGCTGAAAAGTCCCTACTCATAAAATACCATCAATGTGTCCATCTGTTCCATATTTAGATACACATTTTTCAAAATTAACATATTTGGACCCATTTAAGTGAAGAACATATGTTCCAAAAGGTATTAGAAAGTGCTGCTGAAGGCTGAGAAAGCCTGAGGTGTAAAAGAATATCGATAGCTGACATTTCCTTTTTCTGGAAAGATTTATTTAAGCTAGTAGAACAGTTCTCGGAGGGAAATGTCTCCAGTGTTGTCTAAAGGGATAAACTTGACCTGCATAATTTCATTGGCCAGGGCCTCTGAACATGAGCAGTGTGCTTTTTTTTTTTTTCCGTCTTGAATAAATGGATACTAGAATTGAAATGATTTACCCAAGTCAGGCCGATGATTCACTTTCAAAAGAGCATAATCACCACTAACCAAAATAAAACATTTTCTCAGTGGCCTCCTGTGCCATGTTTCAAACTTCTTGACTATAGTTTCTCCACCGTTATTTTCTGTATTAGTTCTCTACGACTAATCAACAACCGTTTTTCCAATCTGCTTATGGAGATCTAGGAGCTCTGAGTAAGAGAATCACCAATAATAGACTTAATGTCTATGCTCCTGAAAAATAATCTTGATATAATATAGGATAGATTATGAACTGCTTTGATACTAATGAATCAATTAGAAATTATGAAATTAGCACCTGTTTTTTAATGCAGCTATGGGTCAGGCTACTGTGGAAAGCATAAAGAATTTAATCCAGAGCCTTTGTTTGATGGAAAATAATAACTACATAAAAAAATGAAATGGTAACTACATTAAAAGACTAAAGTCAATGCAAAAATTAAAATACA
>NW_012150897.1:426866-428217 GCF_000956105.1 Propithecus coquereli
TGTTGATAGATAAAGCCTCATGGCCTAGATACAAAATTGTGTGATATATTCTATCACTCTGATAGCATTCAGCTGCATATCTTTAATAAAGACTTGTTTATTTCTGTGAAGACTAGGTGAAATGAGCATAAAAAGTATGTATCTTCCTGAGGAGAAAGTCTTGCTGCCAAAAAAATAATGTAACAAGATCCCACAGGCTTTTGTCTTTGGACAAACCAATAGTAAATGACTTTCTCACTCTTGGGTTACCTAAGTCAGTTATAAAGCTGTTAGTAAAGTACTGCAGTCTGAAGTGTTAATAGGTAATTAATTACTTCAACAATCAACGTTCAGTAAACAATTATAGATTATGCACCAGGTGTAATGTACTTTGCTTCTGAGCCCTGTGGAGAATGGAGAATACAAAAGTGAAAAAAATATGTATGTAAAGTTCCTATCTTTAAAGAGCTTAAAATCAATCAATTACAAACAATGAAAATAAAATATTGGTTGAATCTTTCAAAAATTAAGTTTATGCTGGGCACAGGGCTAGACTTTGGGGATATAGTGGTGACAGAATGCCTTCTCTCCTGGAGATTACTTTCTCTTGGGAGAGTCAGATAATAAACACCTGAATAAGTAAATAAACTACTACAAAGAAAATAGATCAGAGAAGTTTTCTTGGCAGATGTATTTGTGTCAGCCATGTAAAAAATCTGAGGGCAGTGTGTTCTTTTAGGGATGAAGAGCAAGGAGCAAACATAGAGTGTTCAAGGAGTATCAACACAGGCCAGCAAGCTATGGCTCCGTGGACAAGAGATCCGTGGTGTAGGATGGTGTTATGGTTTGAATGTGCCCCCCAAAGTTCATGTGTTGGAAGCTTAATTCCCAGTGTAACAGTGTTGACAGGTAGGACCTTTAAGAGGTGATTAGATCACCTGTGGATTAATTGCCATTATCACAGGAATGGCTCAGTTATTGCATAAGTGAGTTAGTTATCACGAGAGTGAACTTGTTATAAAAGTGAGTGGCCTCCTCTTTCTCTGTTGCTTTCTTGCACTTTCTGCTCTTCTGCCTTCACCATGGAATGATGCAGCAAGAAGGTCCTCATCAGATGCAGGTACTTAGATCTTGGACTTCCTAGCCTCCAGAACTATAAGAAATAAATTTATTTTCTTTATAAATTACCCAGTCTGTGGTATTCTGTTATAGCAAAACAAAATGGACTAGATGGGGTTGATTATACTAAACAAGCTGCTTTATAACCATTATAATCTATTCTGGTAAAAAATTTGGATTTTAATTCAGTTGCCATGGTAAGCCAGTAGAGAGCTTTTCAATGAGATCCAATATGATGTACACAAATTATAAT
>NW_012150897.1:428267-430830 GCF_000956105.1 Propithecus coquereli
TTTGTTCATGGACATTTAGGTTGATTCCATATCTTGGCTATTACTTGCAGTAAACATGAGAGTGCAGATATCTTTTTGATATACTAAATTCCCCTCTTTTGGATATATAACCAGAAGTGGGATTGCTGGGTCAGATGGTAGTTCTATTTTTAGTTTTTTGAGGAACCTCCATACTCTTTTCCATAGTGGTTGCACTAATTTACATTTCCACCAACTCTCCACGTTCTTGACAGCATTCATTATTGCCTGTCTTTTTGATAATAGCCCTTTTAACTAGGGTGAGATGATATCTCATTGTGGTTTTGATTTGCATTTCTTTGATAACTGATGATGTTGAGCACTTTTTCATATACCTATTGGCCATTTGTATGTCTTCTTTTGGGAAATGTTGGCTCAGATCCTTAGCCCATTTTTTAAGTTGGATTGTTTGATTTTTTCCTATTGAGTTGTTGGAGTTCCTTATACATTCTAGTTATTAATCCCTTATCAGATGGATAGTTTGCAAATATTTTCTTCCATTCTGTAGGTTGTCTCTACCCTTTGCTGATTGTTTCCTTTGCTGTTCAGGAGCTTTTTAGCTTGATGGGATCCTATTTGTTCAATTTTGCTTTGGTTGCCTGTGCTTTGGGGGTATTACTCAAGAAAACATTACTCAGACCACTGTCCTGAAGCATTTTCCCAATGTTTTCTTTTAGTAGTTTCATACTTTCAGGTCTTAGATTTAAGCCTTTAGTCCATTTTGATTTAACTTTTATATGTGGTGAGAGATAAGGTTCTAGTTTCAGTCTTCTGCATATGGATATCCAGTTTTCCCAGCACTATTTATTAAAGACACTGTCCTTTACCACTGTATGTTCTTGGCATCTTTGTCAAAGATAAGTTCACTATAGATGTGTGGATTTATTTCTGGGTTAGCTATTCTGTTCCATTGGTCTCTGTGTCTGGTTTTATGCCAGTACCATGCTGTTTTGTTTACTACAGCTCTGTAGTAAAATTTGAAGTTAGGTAATACAATTCCTACTGTTTTGTTCTTTTTGCTCAGGATGGCTTTGGCTATTCTGGGTCTTTTGTGGTCCCATATAAATTTTAGGATTGTTTTTTCAACTTCTGTGAAGAATGTCTTGGTATTTGGTGGGGATTGCATTGAACGTATATAGCTTTGGGTATGAAGGATGTTTTAACAATATTGATTCTTCCAATCCATGATCATGGACTATCTTTCCATTAGCTTGTGTTGTCTTCAATTTCTTTCATCAATGTTTTGTCTTTTTCATTATGGAGATCTTTCAGTTCTTTGGTTAACTTTATTTCTAGTTATTTTATTCTATTTGTAGCTATTATAAATGCAATTACATTATTGGTTTCTTTTTCAGATTGTTTACTATTGGCATATAGAAATGCTACTGATTTTGTATATTGATTTTGTATCCTGCTGCTTTACTGAATTTGTTTATCAGTTCTAATAGTTTTTTTTTTTGTGGAATCTTTTGGTTTCTCCAAATATAGGATCATATCATCTACAAACAAGGATAATTTGAGTTCTTCCTTTCCACTTTGGATGCCCTTTATTTTTTTCTCTTGTCTGATTGCTCTAGCTAGAACTTCCAGCACAATGTTGAATAACAGTGGTGAAAATGGACATTGTTGACTTGTTCTAGATCTTAGAGGAAAGTCTTTTAGTTTTTCCCCATTCATTGTGATACTCACTGTGGATCTGTCATATATGGCTTTTAATGTGTTGAGGTAAGTTCCTTCTATGCCCAGTTTTTTTTTTTTTTTTGAGAGTTTTATCATGAAGCCATATTGAATTTTATCAAATGCTTTTTCAGCATCAATTGAAATGATCTTATACCATGTGCTATCTTCCCCTGTGCCAGGTGGGTCCTGAGTTTCAATGCAAAGCCCCACAATTACTTCACTCTACTTCTGGCAGGCACACAGATTCTCTCTCCACTTGGTGTGCTGGTGCAGCACTGCTGGGAGGGGTGGCGTATGCAATGCAAGATCGTCTTTTCTGCCCTCTTTAGTGCCTCTTTCCTTGACATAATGTTAAAATTAGGTAATATAATTGCTCATCTGATTTTTGGTTCTTTTGAAGGTGCTTGCTTATGTGGATAGTTGTTGAATTCTGTCTTTTTGTGGAGGGATGATCACTTGAAGTTTCTATTCAGCCACCTTCTCTACATCCTCCCCATCTGTTGTTACATTAACTTTTCACAGTAACTGTATGATATAAATATAATTAACTTTGGTTTTTCTAATTGGAGAAATAGAGATTAAGAGCCATTGCCTTACTTTCCTCTGATTCCATGGCTACCAAGTGGCACAGTACAGGTTTGGGCCCCAAAGTGTCTGATGCCCAGGACCATCCTCTTCCCACCATGCTGTCTCTTTCCTCTTCATTACCACATAGGCTTTGTAGAGGTTGCAAACATATATATTGCTCATTCTCTATTCTTACAGAATATGTAAACCTGTATAAAATACCTTCCCTAAAAAATATGCAGGAGATAACAATTAGAAAATTCTATCTGTCAAGAGGAAATAGCTTCAACAATTTCAG
>NW_012150897.1:434559-435864 GCF_000956105.1 Propithecus coquereli
AGTATAATTTTTTATGATACACATCTAATGAAAATAATGGAATTCTTCTTTGGAAGATAAGATTTCACTTAATTTGGGTTCAAAATTAGTGTTTCCCATTATCAAATCAATTATAAATGTTTATCTATAAACCATTCTTAGCTTATAAGCTGTACTAAGGGGCTGATTTGGCCCCTGAGGCATAGTCTACAACCTCTGCCTTAAAGTATATTTTCATTAGTAACATAAAACACTTTTTCAAATTAATAATCATAGTATTAATATAATAAATCATCATCTTTATATATCACAATTTTTTAGATGTCTGCATACAATAGATAACTGGTTAAAAACATGCACTTTGGAATCACACCAATCAGGGTAAAATGGTTGGCTTCACTCCTTTCTTACTGTGTGACTTCAGAAAAGTCACCTAACATCCCTCAGTACTGATTATTTCACCTGTAACCTATGATAATAGTATCTCTTCAGGGCCATTTCGAAGATGAATTGAGATAATATGGTGCCTAACACATTGTGGGCAATAAATAATAGCTATTAAATTTTTATGTGATGTCTCCAATAATTCATTGCAGGTATATAAGATAGGGATTATTATTTACAACATTAATATTATTCCTCATTGGAGAAATTGAGCCAGAGATCAAGAAACTTACCTAATATCTGTGATGGCACTATAGCTAAAAATCAGTTCTCTACTCTCATTAACTCACTTAGTACCTATTTACTAAATATATATGTATGTGGCAGGCAGAATTCTAAGATGGCCCTTGAGAGACCTGTCCCTTGTGTGCATACCCTCTGCTTGAGTGTGGATTTCAGTGAATTTGTAGATACCAGGGATAGTAACTCACTTGATTAGGCTGTATCATATGGCAAAAGAGAAGGATAGTCATTTTCATGATTCTGTTATGTTATATAAGACTCCATAATAGAGACTGGAGGGAGATTTCCCACTGTTTTTATTTTTTTTATTTTTTATTTTTTGAGCAGAGTCTCACTCTGTTGCCTGGGCTAGAGTGCCGTGGCGTCGGCCTAGCTGGCGTTAGCCTAACTCACAGCAACGTCAAAATCCTGGGCTCAAGCAATCCTACTGCCTCAGCCTCTTGAGTAGTTGGGACTACAGGCATGCGCCACCATGCCCGGCTAATTTTTTCTGTATATTTTTAGTTGTCCAGTTAATTTCTCTCTAATTTTTAGTAGAGACGGAGTCTTGCTCTTGCTCAGGCTGGTTTCGAACTCCTGAGCTCAAACAATCCGCCCGCCTCGGCCTCCCAGAGAGCTAGGATTACAGGCGTGAGCCAC
>NW_012150897.1:435914-447974 GCF_000956105.1 Propithecus coquereli
CAACAACCTGAATTAACTTTGAAGAGGACCCCAAGCTTCAAATGATACTGCAGCTCAGCCAACACCTTGATTTCTTATGAGAACTGAGCATAGACCCAGCTAGGCTGTGTCTGAACTTCTGCCCTGCAGAAAGTCTGAGATAATAAATGTGTGTTTTATGAAGCAGCTAAATTTGTGATAATTTACTACATGGCAAATAAAAATCTAATAAAATGTACCAAGTAGGTGGCTAAGTGTTGAGAATAAAATGGTGAAGAAAATAGACTTGGTTCTTATCCTGTTGGATTTATGATTTAGAGAACAAAGGGATCATTTTATTGTGTATGTTTATATCATAGAAGTAGAAAGAAATTGTCATGGGAGAAGAAACAAGGTCATCTAACTGTCTTGGGTAAGCAGGAAAAGTCTTCTCAGGATAGGCTAGGAAGGGAAAATTTAGTAGGTTCAGCCAGGGGACTGAAGGGCCAGTGGGGAAGAGGTGGAGGGAGTACTGCGACCAGGGAAGTAGCAAGTACAAAAGCTCTGGGATGTGTGAGAGCACAGAGTATTCCAAGAATTCCAAATCACTCACTGTCTAGAGGGAGTGTGGTGAGAGATGAGGCTGTAAGTAGGGGTGAGTTCATGAAGGGCCTCAAATACCGAGTCATAGAGTTTGGACTTTCTGCTGGGGGAAATGGGGAACCAGTGAATGACTCAAAGCAGAAGAGTGGCAGCTTCAGAGATGTCATCTTTGCACTCTGCATTAAACTGCAGGGTAAAGTCAGAGAGACTTTTTCAGGGACAGACCAACAATCCAGAAGATAGATTATGGTAGCTGGACCTAGGACCATGACAGGTAGGGTGGAATAAAAGGGTGCATGGCCTCCTCCATTTCTCCAGTGTGGGTATTGCGTTGCCTTAGCCTCTGACATGACAGATGTGATGGTTTATGAGGGCATGGCTGGAAATGTAAAAACTCATTCTCTCACCAAAACCTTTTAACAAGTAGGTTATATGACCAGAATGTCTAGACTGTGGGGACAAAAGATTCAATAATTGTCTTCCTTATCACCTCCAATGAAAGAAAAAAATCTATGACTTTCCATTGGCTTGCAACAGTTATTGTTTTTGTCAAGAGAAAGTACTGTCAGAAGAGGGGTCACTCACAGCTGTTTATTGATCCTTTCAGGGATTGAGAAATGTTAAAATGCTCTGACCTTTTTTAGCCTTATTACATTCCTCTGGCATTTTGATGAAATGCAATTAGCCACTTCTCTTTCTCCAGTAATAGCGCTTCCAAATTCAGAACAAGCTGCCTAATTAGAAGATCATAAGCCAATATGGAAAAGCAAATGGTCACCTGACAAGCCAGAGTAAGATAAATGTTGGTGCTTTATGCAGAGGCTTCTGGACACCAGCTGAGAAGGGTCATTGAAAGAGAATTTAAAATTAATCCTGGCCTGCAAAATGATGTGGATGTCATAGTGAATCTAGTCTTTGTTAATAATTCTGTAAATGCTGAAGAACATAATAATTTGTTTATGGTAACAAAGGAGCTGGAAAAGCCCATATAGTAAATTGACTGATGAAGAATAATACCATGGATTTGATTATCCTGTCATTGAGAGAGATGTGGGATGGATTCCATCAGTCTGGGTTCCACTGAAGGTACAATACAGACGCATATTCTTATGCCCTAAATAGGATTTAGAGTGATTCTCTACAGCCCTGAATAGGAGAATTGTTGCAGCCTTGAGCTTCTTGTACAGCTATTTTGGTAAATGACAGAGGCAAAGCCTCCAACAAGCGTATCTAAAATAGAAGGTAGTTTGACAGCCAAGAGAGGCTTTGATCATGTGATAAAGGAGTCAATGAGAAGAAATCTCTAAGGTTAGAGAACTATAGTTCTATCAGTTATGTTGCTCTATAAATCAGGAGAATTGGGGAAAGAGCGAGAGGTTGCCTTTCAGCTTCCTGCCAGATGGATTTCTAGGAGAAAACTTCAGCTGCGTTCCAGAGCTCTGTCTGTGTCGCAGATGAACTCTCAGCTGAAGTATGTTAACGGAGGTAGCAATAATATGGAAGTACTAACATATTTCCTTGATCTTCTATATAAAACAGCCTGTGGTGGGAGGATGTCTCTGATGCAGAAAGGACAAAGCAAATAAGGATACTGAGTTACAAACCCTCTCCTTTTAAAGTCAGTTTAAAACCCATGGTCTAACTTTCAAATATGTTTTGTTGAAAACTCCTCACATTGGTGTCACCCTCTGATGAAAGTTGGCTGTGTTGGACCTGAAATTCTGGGAGCATGGTCTCTCTCACAGCAGCCTATCTCCCTAACTAATTCTCGATGAGTATTTTATTACTGAAATGAAAAACTTAGCCAGAAGTTGGTAAAGTATCCCTTTAGTAAACCCAGGAAAAGTGGTGGCACAGAAGCCTCTTTTTTTCACTCTTCCTGGATGGGTGGATTCATCAAGCTCATGCTTCAAGGTCTGGGAAATCTCTCAGGAATGATTTCTCTTATGAGATTTTCAACACCCAGATCAATGTAGGTAAACACCTATGAGCATTTTCAATAGGGAATGCAAAATTGCTACAAGACAAGCCCCTGGTTTTCTGAGATGGAGCACATTCCCTCAGATACATGACTGTCACTAGCTTCACACATATCATCAGGCCAGAGTAGGAAGGAATCTATTCTAAGATGCAGTAAAAAATATTTACTCCCTGATTTTTGTGATCTTTATGATTTTTCTAAATGTTAAAGTTCCACATCCACCTCATAGCCAGCCCTTGCCAATATATTTTTCTTTATTAGGTTTAAATAGGTATCACATAAAGTAAATGAACTGGTGGTAGGATTCATATAAAGGACCAAATCTAAAATGCTTTCGTCTGTACCCAACTAACCACAGAACGAAATATTACCTGACACTTCATCTCAGTGGGCATATTATGAAATCCAATCTTAAATTGCTATTCTATACTGATTTCCTAGAACTATCGATAAGTGGATGTCCTTTAATAAATAAAAGAAGGAGATTAAGGATATCAGGCTTTTAGGTTGGTTAGAAATGCATTTGATTGGAAGCTACAGAAAACCCAGCCATGGTGGCTTACAGAAATAAGTTTTCATTTTTTTTCCATGATGTGTTGTCCAGATGCAGCTAATGGCTGGCTTTGATTCAGTCGATATCAGGAAAAACAAAACAAAACAAAAAACACTTTTTTTCCATGATGTGTTGTCCAGATGCAGCTAATGGCTGGCTTTGATTCAGTCGATATCAGGACCAACATCTTTGTGATTCTCTTGACTTTTTCTCATCTCAGAAGATGATTGCTTCTATTAATTTGCTAGGGATGCCATAACAGAATGTCACAGGCTAGTTGGTTTAAACAACAGAAATTTATTTTCTCATAATTCTGGAGGCTAAAAGTCTAAAATCAAGATGTCAACAAGGAATGGTTTCTTCTAAGGTCTCTGTCTTTGGCTTGCAGATGGCTGTCTTCTTCCAGTGTCTTCCCACACTCTTCCCTCTGTATGAGTCTGTGTCCTAATCTCCTCTTTTTATAAGGACACCAGTCATATTTATTAGGGCGCACCCTAATGGTCTCATTTTAATTACCTGTTTAAGGATCCTATCTCCAAATACAGTATATTTTGAGGTAGTGGGGGTGAGGATTTCAACATATGAATTTTGGAGAGGTGTAACTCAACCCATAACATTTCTGAAGCTTAAGCCAACATGATTGTATTCAAGGATGGAAGAAGAGACCATAGCAGCTCAGTCTTCCCTGTTAAAAGCCCTGCCCACCAGCAGGCACATTGACCAGAACTGGAACACAGGACCTTCCTTAGATACAGAGAGGCTAGGAGGGGAGGAAATGGGCTTGTCGTGAATAGTCACTATCCATTGCCTGGGGTGAAGCACTTTGTTTATTTGCACAAAATCTGGTTTTGTTAGCAAACAAGAAGGGGGAAGGATGTATATTGCATATATAAATTAGAAAATTTGCTTTAGGGATGAAAAGGAAATTGAGACATGAAGAAACAGGAAAGGTTCCACTTTACGAACTTGTTTAATTTCAGCCTACTCCAGGGTCAAGAAAGCAGGTAAGGCCAATACTAGACACCACTGTAAAGAATCACTGGTTTTTCCGCCGTTTCCCTTTCCTCTCCACGTTTTCACCCCTCCCCAGGCCTAACCAGGTGCTCTGTGCGAGAAGATTTTCTGCACGTCCTTTGGTCAAAGCTTACTCTTAGAAGAGCATCTTCTATCAGTGTGGACTCCCTGTGGTATCCAGTGTGAATAAATTTAAGTCATTGAAATTCCTTTCTGAAGGATATTTCCGTTTTAAGCTTTACTTTATAATGAAAGGCTTTGCTCACAATTCAAGGGATTTCAGGCACTGGTGCACAAATGAGGGAGCTTTAGGACCAGAACAGCCATTCCAGTGCCCTAGAAATCATACTGATTTTGTGGTGGACCTTATAGATGGCTACTATTCTGCTTATTGAGAAGGCTGGCATTGAATATTGGCTTGAACTAGGACAGCCCTAGAATATGAAATCTAGATTGACTCGTATTAGTTTTATATTTCTGTGTGTAACAAATTACCACAAATTTAGCAACTCGAGGCAACCCCCATTTATTACCTCACAGTTCAGTAAATGAAAAGTGTGTGATGGGCTTGCCTGGATTCTCTACTCCAGGTCTCACGAGGCTGAAATTAAGCTGTTGGCCAGGCTGTGCTCTTACATGCCGGCTGGAGGAAAGAATCTGCTTCCAAGTTCTCTGGATGTGGGCAGAGTTCATTTCCTTGGCTGTAGGACCGAGGTCCCCATTTCCTTGCTGGCTGTTGCCCAGGAATTGCTCCCAGATCTGAGAGGCCACTCCCTGATCCTCGCCAAGTGCCCCCGTTCATCATCAAGCCAGTTTTGAATGTCCATGTGCTTCAATCTCTGACTTCCTCTTCTGCTACCAGCCAGAGAAAACTCTCTTACTTTTAAAGGGATCATGTGATTAAATGTGATTAAATTTTAATAATAAAAATAAAGCATATGCATTATTAAAAAATGTTAAATAATACAGAAGGGATCACAATAAAAACAAACCTTTTTTTTTTTTTTTTACTACTATCCCACTTTTGGTCCAAAGAGGGATTAAATTTTGACTCTTTTAATTTTATCTGTCCTAAATTCTTCTGGTGATAACCGCCACATCTCTAAATTAGGTTTTACTAAGAGCATTAATTAATCAGTTTTAGATATTGTGTAATCCACTCCTGCTATGGCAAATGAGAATTTGGCTTATTCATATGATTGCCAACTTCCTTCTCCTCAATTGGTTGTTTACCACTTTTAATGATATATCCTGTGCTTCTATGACTTTCTATAGCATATACAAAACCTTATTTCTAGTTTCATCAAATGTAAACAATTTATCCTGGAGTCTCCCCATTAGATTGAAGACACTTCCCCCTTCTTCTCCTTCTAGCCTATCGACTGCTCACACACTGGCCATTATTTTACCTCTTTATTATCAAGACACATAGCATATATATTCTGTTCTATAATTAATTTAATCTCCCTATTTTAAGGCCAACTAATTAACCTGAATTACATCTGAAAAATCCCTTTTGCTGTGTAGTAGAACATAATCAGAGGAGTAACGCCAGGGGGCAGAGTTCGTGGGGAAGATCTTAGCATTCCGCTCACCACAGTCATCCCTGGCTGTGGAAATGTCCATGAAGAATTGTCTGCCTTATTTATTGTTTTGGAATTTTGGTAAGTAATAAGCCAGGAGAGGTAAAAACAAAACAAAACAAAACAAAACAAAAAACACTGTACACAGATTTGGCCAATTCAGTGGGTTAGTACAGGGATGAATTTTTTGACATAGTCAAGTTATGTGGAAGAGGACAGAGGGGAGTTAAAAGAGAACTTTAAGCTTTGTGAAAATTAGAAATGGAACCATGTTCATTTTGTTTGTTCTCATATCCCCAATGTGTAACCTAGTAAGATTATAGAGTAAGCATTCAGTGAGTGTTGGTTAAATTAATGGATGATTAGACTGTGTGCTAGTCAACTTCTGTTAAAAAAACATCCTCCCCATCTTATTCGCTTATAATAATAATTTATTTCTAATTACCTTGATTTTTGTATTTTATTTTCTCCTGACATATCTTGGTAAAAGAGACCAAGTCAATATACTCGATTGCACTGAAGCCTCTTAGAGATGGACATAATTACGTTCAAATCACATGGTCAATCCCATATTAATGGGATGGGAAAGTTTGGTTCATCTGCAGAGATGTACTACCACCTCATACAACAAAGGATAAGGATGTAGAATCCTAATTCAGGGAGAGGACAGCATAGTTGGGAACAATGATACAATCTACCACAGACTGTCTTTCTATAATTTAATGCCAATACTTGTCCCTGCTTCTGTATTAGCAGCCTCTCTAAGGTTTGGTACCAAAGGGAGAATATTTAAGGAGTAAGGTAGCTGGTTGAAGTTTTCCTACTCTACCACTCTGAGCTCCCTCTGCCTCTAGGTTCTCTTATGCTCCTTTATGGATACGCATAGTATGCACCAGGCAAAATTTAAGGAGGGTATTTGAATGACCCATTTGGACAGCCTCACTGCATCTCCTAGAGGCCCTCCATCCTAGGGTTTTGTTTTAAGTAAAGTATTTATTTTCTTTATTTCCTAGAGACACCCACATACTTACCTGAAATTTTGCACTTGAAGATCTGATTGCTCATTGTTAAATATACTTCAAACATAACCTGGTTGGAATAATGACATTAATTTTACATCAAAGATTATAAGTATTGTTTCGTAAAGAAAATGTACATGTAACACAATTTATCTTTCTTTAAAGAAGTATATATCTTTCTCCTTCTTGCATTCAGGCAACATTAGTCTTAAATTATAGCAACATATAGTGAAAAAATATTGTTCTCTTACTTTTAATGCATGTTCATTTCTCAAGCTTAGAAGAAAAGTTGTTGTGGAAATAACATTTTAGTCGATAGATTACTAACATATTATATGCCTTGCACCTTGGGTAATGTGATATATGGAAAGTTACTTAGCTATTAGTCTTCAGCGGGAGCCCAGTGAATAATGAGAATTGGTAATTCATCTTATTTTCAAGGATATTCAATACTATCTGTGTCCTTGGGGCCACTTTCACAAATGTTACACTTTACTATTTCCTAATCCAAAGTGACAGGAGGCTTTTTTTTTTAGGTCTAAGATTTAAAAGAGGATTGAGGCTTGTCTGAGCTATGCATCCATAAAGACAGGCAGAAACATAACCATTTGTTTGTGTTTCATTTCAAATGTGACAGTCAGAACAATAGCTGCCTTTTCCGTCCATGTGAAGTTTTCAAAGCACCAGGGACAGCTGCAGTCACTCTGTTATCAAATAAAACGCCGAGTGAGTGCCAGCTTCACATCTTGCCATTACTCTTAGTCCTTGGTCCTGATGAACCACTTGCTGCCATAAAGAGAAAAGTAAGAATTCTCGCCATCCTCCTATTTCTTTGATGGGCATGGCTAAGTTTTTCTGTTAATAGATAAGTAATACTGTAAGTCTCCTCAAATCCTTGCTAAATAAATAAACAAAAAGTAATGGAGCAAATGGAGACATACTCATATGGATGGGTATCAGAACAGTCAGCAAGTATGTGCTTCTCCTGACCATCAAACCTATACTGATGGTATCACAGTTACCTCCAGAATGAAAGAAAATAGTCCCTTGATGTTTCCTCCCCTGAGGGTTTTTATTTTTATTTTTTGGCTTTAGGGTTTATTATAGTTAGTGTGACTTTTTTTATTCTTAAAAAGATTGAAACTGAAAGGTAAAGAGGAACTGAATTATGTAGTGAGATTGTATGGAAGAAACTGGCTAGCTGTTTACTAAGCCTTACTCTGATTCTTCCCAGGCACACAAATCACATTTTCCAGCCTTCCTTACAATTAGGTATGGATTCTGAGTTCCAGAAAATGAAATATGAGCAGAAATAAAGTGTTCCACTTTCCAGGAATATGCTATAAAGCCCTGCCATTAGTGACCCTCCACTAGGTGGATGAAGATAAGCATGGCGATTTTGACAACTGTGTGGTAAAGATGGTGGAGTCACAAGGCAGAAGGAGTCTGAGTACCTGAATCAATACTTGGGCAAGTGTCCTCTGCTGATGAATAACTCCTATTTTGGACTTTGAAAAAAGAATAAACTTCTGTTATGTTTGATATTACAAACCATTGTGTGTTTTGGGCTTTGTTACTGCATCTATTATTTATTTAACTAAGACATATATAATTTTACTGTGCCCCAAAATTGTAGGATAGGGTAAAAAGATGATCCATTACATGAAATCCAGGAAAAGTGTAAGAATTGTTGTCCTTGGTGAATTTTGAGACACAGGAATCATTTGATATGTGCAGTCTTCATGGAATATGATGAAGGAAATGGGACATAAGAAGAGTTAGGGATTATTATCAAGTGCTTAAGTACTTAAAGCTGAACTCTAGTCAGAGGACCTGGGGGATTATTCATTGTTGCCCACTGAGGTTTAGAGATTCTTAATCAGTGAAGGCACTGAAGCCTTGAGATGACTATAATCCTGACCAACCTTGATTCTGGAGGTATTTTGCTAAGCTTGTATAGATTTCTGACCCACAAAAACTGTGAGATAATATATATTGTTGGTTTAAGCCACTAACTTTGGGGTAATTTGTTACACAGCAATAGAAAACTACTACTACCACAGCTGAGTATATATACCCTACCACCAAAAAGTTCCACTCATAACCATCAGAAGTACATGCATATATGTTCACAAGATACGTACAGGCATTTTCAAGAAGCAGGGCTATTTCTAGTCACAGCCCATGCTGGAAACTTTCCAAATGTCCACTGCATTAAATGTCTACCAAATGTAATGGGTAAGTATATTGTGGTATATTTACAAAATGGAAAAATATATAGCATTGAGAATGATCCTTACACAAATAAGTATAAAAATATAGATACCTTTCACAAAGAAGCTAGGTACAAAAGAGAACCTACTGTATCATTTAATTTATATAAAGTGTTCTGTTTTCTAATCTGTATAATGTCAGTATAATGGTTGCCCTCTGAGGGGGGGATGAAGATAGGGGCTTTAAGTGGCATTGCATTATAGGTAATATTCTGTTTCTTGAAATGAATCCTATTCATGAGTGTGTTCTTTTTATAAAAATTCATCAAGGGATACACTTTTATATATTTACATTTCCACATATGTATTACATATTAATTGAATGTTTTTTAAAAGTTTAAAACGTGTGTGCTTCTGTGATAAAAATTTATGTTCATGATACTGTTGAGAAAATACATAAAGATGCATGTAATTTTTTATGTTAGTGCTGTGTGTTGTTTCAGAAGTTTGGAGACATCTACATGTCCACTAAAGTGATTGGTTTAATAAACTGTGGGACATTCATCAAATGGCTTGCTATAAAGCCATTAGGATAAATATGGGGATCTCTGTTTACTAATACAGAAAGATGCTCACAACATATTTCTCAATGAGAATAATAGATGATAGAACATACATGCAAGGCACTGGCAGAACCACAGTGGGTTAGGCAAATAGAAAAATAATTACTAAGACATTAATAATTATTTACTTGGGTGGTAACTTCATGGCTAACTTTTTTTCCTTTTTAATTATCTGCATTTTTAATATATCAATGGGAGGGGCTTGATTTGATTTGATGTTTTGTATTAATTTGATTTTAATATCTTAGAAAGCAGGAGTCATGCTTTTTATTCGACAGCTCATTCCACACACACTCATTTAACATAGACCTTATACAAAGTCAGAACTGAATAAATATTCACTCACAGCCTGAATGGATTAAAAAAAAAGGAGTAATAAGAGATAATCTGTCATTCTCATTCATCTATTTTAATATATGTCTTAGAGAAGGGCATTTATGTGTTCTAACAAGTTGCATAAATAGAGACAATGACTAAAAATGGTGTGCATTTTGTGTGTGGTTTGTGGTGGAAAGTTACATGTCAGAACCTTGTTTAAAAGCATTTTGGACATTAAATGAGAGGGAGAGATGTAATTGAGAAGGGACAATAAAGGTAATGCCTCCAGTTGGTTTATAGTCTGTGGACATTTTTTTAATCTATTGAACAATGTTTTAATTTGATTAGACATTTTATCTGATGTGTAGGCTCCTTGTCTTATTTTGTGAAGGTCACATAAATCGTAGCTCATCTACACTGAGGAAACAACCTGCCAGGGCCTTCACAGCCCAGGCAGGTGGCTGGTGACAGGATGCCTAGCGATCTGAAGCCTAAGATTGCAGTTGGTTGCTGATTCTGCATGCAAGGCTCAAGTTCTGAATTTCATATTTCCTCTCTGGGAATGACTACAAAAATAAGGAATACTGGAAAAAATCCATATAGTTTTAAGCAATTATTTCTTTTTCTTCCTTGTTTTTTTCTTTTTGACTTTCTTTTATGTGTGTGCATGTGTATGATGGTATGTCCTAGACTACACATCAGCACTTCTTATTTATCATTTTGTTGCAAAACAACATTGACAACTGTCCACTTAAATGTAGTAACACCAACTCAGCTGTCTCAGTAGAAACAAAATGTTTGCAAATACCAAAATGTAAGAGATGAGGGAGGCTTAGGAGGAAAAAGGGAACAGTAAGAGAGCATTTAAAATTTTTTTCTGATGTATAAGAACCAGGATTGTACATTACAAAACTAGCAGTTTGATATTTTATGCAAACTAATCTATGTAATATAAGAGGAAGTAATATTTTTGGCATAGGAACTATATTTAATTGAATGACAAAATATAGAAATGGAAAGACATAGTAAATGAATAATTATTATCTAGGTTTGATTATCAAAGCCTTTACTTTCTCTTCTTCTTAGTCTTTTGGGCATTTATCAGATAACTACATGAATTCAGCCAAAATTTTTTAAAAATTGAAGCTCAAATAGGCTCCATTTATCTGCTAGCTGGGATCTATTTTAGAAAGTTAAGTGAAGGATATCTCAAAGCTGTTGACTTAATTGGGGAATTATCCATAGATCTGTAATTTAGGTTATTTTTTAGTTTTATTTTTTTTTGCTATTCACAGTCCCATTTAGAATAGATGTAGTTTTAAAATCATTATATGAAAAAGCTGACCCAATCATTTACCATTATTTAGTACAAACTATAGAGCTCAGTAAATAAAAAAGAAAAAGGGAGGTATAGATTTGGCCTAATGAAAGAGAGTTTTAGAAAAAAAGTAAGTGATATGGAGGTGTATTTGTTGAGTGCAATAGTGGCTAGATTTGGCAGTGTGATCACTGAAAGTTTAGGTGGGGGGTGCTGCTATGCCTTAATGCTAGGGCAGAACATATTCAAATGGGTACACTTGCAGAGCTCTGTAGTATGTGCTGGTGAGTATTCTAAGTGGCTTATACATCTCTATGTTTCTGAAAACAACCAACCCACGAGATAGAATAGCACTATATCTCCCTGGGGAGTGGAACTTTGGTACAAAGATCCAGGTACAGAGGCAGTTCAAGTGACAGGTCTTAGGTTACCAATTATGAACCCATGGTTTAGGAGTAGGACCAAAGTAGCCCTGATGGTCCTGACATTACGTAATGTCATGTGACAGGTGAAAGATAAGGTGCGGAGTTACAAGTGGTTAAGATCTTATCCTTTCTTCTCTATTCAATATTGTGTGTTTTCTTGGACAGAAGAAATTCTTAATCACTGGGTCAACTGTCTGGACTGCTTTCAAGACACACAAAATCTTTGTCCTAAGAAAGAAAGAAAGAGAAACTAGGGAGGTTAAATTGATCTACAAAATTAAAAAGCTGAGACAGGAGAGAAGGAAAGAGGTGAAGTAAATATCTTTCAAGTTTAAATCTAAGACAGAGGTTAAGAGAACAGTTTAAAGAATGTTGGGGCCAGGAGCGGTGGCTCACACCTGTGATTAATCCTAGCTCTCTGGGAGGCCGAGGCGGGCGGATTGTTTGAGCTT
>NW_012150897.1:460884-463176 GCF_000956105.1 Propithecus coquereli
TTTACCTTGGCAATATACAACAGCAGATTCACTACTTTATTCAGAAAACTACTCATGTGTGTTTAGCTTGAAGGAAAACATCAGAGCCAACAGCACTGAGAGTGGGGTATTGTTGCAGCTGTTCTGCAAACTGTTAATCAATTATCTCACTGACCATCTAGCTCTGGCTTTCTAGCCTCTGCTGCATCTGATTGGGATAATTCCAGGTTTCTGTTAGAGAAACATTGTTTTTAAGTGATCCTGTCTTTCATTATTTTTTTGTAGCTTTTATTCTTTCCTTTTATTTTCCCACAGCTTTATTGAAGTATGATTAACGAATAATTGTATACATTTAAGGTGTACAAAGGGATGATTTCCTATAAATAACATACATACACACTGAAATGTTTATCACAATCAATGTAGTAAACATTTCCATCATCTCACATGGTTATCCTTTGTATATGTGTGGCCAGAACATTTCAGATCTATGCTCTTAGCAAATTTCAAATATGTTTAAAATATATTAACTGTATATTATATATTAACTATAGTCACCATACTATACGTTAGGTCTCCAGAATTTACTCATCTTACAAATGAAAGTTTGTATACTTTGACCAACATCTCCAAATTCCCTCCACCCCAACCCCTGCTCCTGGTAACCACCATTCTACTCTCTGTTCTATGAATTTGACTCTTTCAGATTTCACATATAAGCACAAGTATATCTCAGAGATATTTGAGTTCAGTTCCAGACCACTGCAATAAAGCAAATATCATGATAAAGCGAGTCACACATTTTTTTAGTTTCCCAATGCATATAAAAGCTATATTTACACTATATTGTAGTCTATTAAATATGCAATTTTTATGTCTAAATGTGCATACTTTAATTTAAAAACGTTTTTGCTAAAAATTGCTAGTGATCATCTGAGCCTTCAGCAAGTCGTAATCTTTTACTTGGTGAAATGTGTTGCCTCAGTGTTGATGGCTGCTGACTGAACAGGTTGGTGGTTGCTGAAGGTTGGGGTGGCTGTGGTAATTTCTTAAAATAAGACAGCAATGAAGTTTGGTTCATCATTAACTCTTCCTCTCATGAAAGATTTCTCTGTAGCATGTGATGAATAATTAGCAGATTCAGAATTCAAAATCCAAATTTCTTGTTTTCTTTCCCTATGGAATTCTTTGTGTGTGTGTGTGGGGGGGGGAGTTTCAAACTGATGTGGGCAACTACTGGTATAACTACTTAGAATGTCTTTCTGTCTTTCTAGTTTGTGAGTTCCTAGGGTAAAGGGAGAATTAAATCCTCCATTTTCAGAGGTGTGTGCCTCATTGGGAAATGATAAGGACTGTGGATATATTTTTCCAAACACTTTTTAAATTTTCCTTTAGACCAGTAGACATAGCCCGCACCTTCATAACTCCTGTAATAAAATAAACTACTTTATGAATGGAGAGGGAAGTAATTATCTACCAGGTAAGTTGATGGTTTACAGTCATAAATGTAAAAAAAAAAAAGAGCTATATTTCTAGTTTGGTTTGTAGTTTCTAGATAGTTCCTGAAAATTTGATTGAAAATAAATTTCTGTGTGCACAGGTACTGTGTGTGCATGATTTCAATCTGGTACAAATTTGTATGGTTGAATTATAATACTTGGGAATTATAGGTTTGTGTTGCTTTTACATTCCATGGCTTATATCACTGTGTTTCAGCTTCCTATAACTGTTGAATAGTAAAATGTTTATTGCAATATGTCATGGTAAAAACTTATTCACAGTGTTAACATATGGTTCTATTTCACATTGTGACTGAAGAAAGAGAATACACAAAGATGTGTTATTTACCCTATGTCACTTTTAATTGGAAAGCAAAATAAATGAAGAAGTAAAAAAGAAAATCTCATAAAGTACAGGTAGATCATTTGATGTTTTTACTTCTTAAGCAAAAATGATAGGCCTCCATTTTATGAATATAATTAAATTGGATATCTGGTAATTAAAGTATGCATGTCTATCCCTCCTGAGTAAGCACATATATCATAACAAGCAAAAAATGGATCATCATAGGTAAATGAATTTTCTGCATTCAAACATATTATCTTCTCCTTCTTTCATATGTTGTCATAGCAACTATTGACTTCATATGGCCTGACTCAGCTACTCAGCAACCAAAGAGAAAAGAAATGTACTGTTTTCTGTAATCTGCTGCTAGAGTTGATATCTTTAGATTGTGCAGTGATAAGAGGAGATGGTTAAACCTACTGGATTTTCCTTCATGATTGCAGCAAAACCAATAATTATCTACCAAAT
>NW_012150897.1:463226-466744 GCF_000956105.1 Propithecus coquereli
TTTATGCTTTTCAATTGTTTGTGATTTTTAAAAATGAGATTATACTTCCCTTTTAAATGAAAACAAGGAAGGCATGAACCCCATTGCTGGATTATATACCAGATATTAGACCTCAAAAAATTTTTTTCCTGTTATTTCTGAGCAATTTATCTCAGGACAAACTCATATATGTCTCATACAAGGTCCTCATTTGCCTTATACATCACTGGCATGGGGCTGTTGCAACTACTGAGAAGTCTCTGGGTTTTCTGTTCTGCTGGGAGAGTTCTCTGCTGGCATTTTGCTTCTGTGACTTTTCTGATGCCCATTTCAGAGAAACGAATTTGGATTTAGGATCATAAAGACAGTGCAGATATCCTACACATGCGAGGAAAAAAAAAAGACATTTTTTGGACATATAACTGTCTAGAAACTTACCACCTACTGGTTTATTTGAAAATTAAATTACTCATGAATGTTTTCCAGCAAACAGAAGACTGAGTTATAGTTTGAGAAAAACATAAAATATAAGAAATGATAAGCAAATAAACAATGAGGCTATGAAATTTTTCAATTGTTAGGTAAAGATTTAAAAATAAGGAGATAATAATATGAAGTAAAAAAAATGGGAAATTAAAAACCAAAAGGAGGAAGAAATAATTGTGTGTCAATGGTATTATCTCAAAAAAGGGGGCTCTAGATCCTAATTACTTTTTAATATTAATATGAAACTATATTTTCATATGTTAGCTATAAATTTGTATATAAACATCAGTAGAATATAAATAAAACTAAAACATCCAAATAAACCAAAAGACAAAAAGCACATAATATATGATGAACATAGGCAATGATGAAGGAAAAAAAGAAAATACATAGATATTGAAATAAGATGGCTGTGCTAGAATCTAACCAAAATCTATGCCTATGTTTTTGTGCTATTAGCTGTAGTCTGTAGTCGTGTGACTTCTAGCCAATAGGATATAAAGAAAGTGTGTGTTACTTCCAGTGTTGATCCCTAAAGTTCCTTCATGACAGCTACCAGATGCTCCTTTTGTTTCCTCAGATTGGATGAAAATGACTATGATTAACTTGGAATTGATTCATTTAAGATGGCAAAAACCTTTATTAATGCAAGTCCTTCAGTGATTGCATGGAGCAGCCTCCTGCTCCTTGCTACTCTGGACCACTCAAGATTACTGTATGATGTCTTAATTCATTTGTGCTGCTATAACATAATACCACGATTGGATAATTTATAAATAAAATTATTTTTACACAGTTATGGAGGCTAGTAAGTCCAAGATCAAGGCACTGGCATTGGTGTCTAGTGAGGTCTGCTCTTCCTTTCCAAGTTGGAGCCTTGTAGCTGCCTCCTCCAGAGGGGAGAAATGTTTTATTCTCACATGGTGGAAGGCAGAAGAGCAGAAAGGGGCAAACTCTCTTTGAAGACTCTTTTATAAAGGCATTAATCCATTCATGAGGGCAGAACTCTCATGACTTAATTATTTCCCAAAAGGTCTAACCTCTTAATATCACCACGATGGGGATTAAATCTCAACATTGATTTTGAAGGGGAAACACATTCAAACTATAGCACATGATAAATAAACTTCTAGTACATTTAAGTCATTATGTGTCTTTTGTATCTATTTCATATATGGCTAGTATTTACTTCACTAATATGACTGAATAAAACCAAATATAATAGTGATTATAATAAACATGAATGGATTATATTCCTGAAATAAACCAGATTTAGGAAAATGTACTGTTACTTAATTTAATTGCTTTTTATGAGTTAGGGGACCAGATCAGATCTCGAAGGTATAATTATGTGTGAGGGAGGCAAGTGAATTTTCTCTGAAGGAAGTGTTAATCATCTTGTAGCAGGAAATGATGTAGGACCAGACTTAGGAAGGCAAGAGCTTTCTCCTTTTTCTTCTTATTGTTTCTTTCATTTTGAATTGGTATTAGATTGTATTTTCTGGATCTATCCTCTGTGCTTCTTAAATGCTTTCAAAACATTCATATCTTTGTGTTTTTGCATGGAATTTTGAAAATAACTCTAATTTCTAGTGCTGTCCTTTTGTCTTCAGCTGAATCAATTTTACTACTTATTGATTCATTATTATTCTTTTTTGGAGTCAGATTTTTAATCTGACTCCAAGAACTCTGCTTCTCTTTCATAGCAGCCTTCTCTTGTTTTACATATATTTCTGAGAATAATAATCACAATTATTGAAAAATTTGTATTTGTTTCCTACCTATAATCTCTTGTCTCGAGAGTTAGTTTTGGTTTTGATGACTTTCTTTTATGCTGTTTTCTTTAAGTGTTTCATGGAAAATCTTAGTCATCTGTTCATAGTGTAAGGTTCTTAAAAGAGTGATATATTTTAATGGAATTCTTTTTTCATTATTTGTGAATATTCTTTGTTTTCCTGGCAGCAAATTCTGCCTGATAGAGTCTGATGGAGTTTTGAGCTTATGTGAAAGTACAAGGTGGGAACATGTGGTCAGTTTGTTTTTCCTTTTGGGTATGAGGTAAGTATGCATTCTCAATTGGAGACATCCCTTAACTTCAGTTTGGCTTCAACATTTACCTTGGCAATATACAACAGCAGATTCACTACTTTATTCAGAAAACTACTCATGTGTGTTTAGCTTGAAGGAAAACATCAGAGCCAACAGCACTGAGAGTGGGGTATTGTTGCAGCTGTTCTGCAAACTGTTAATCAGTTATCTCACTGACCATCTAGCTCTGGCTTTCTAGCCTCTGCTGCATCTGATTGGGATAATTCCAGGTTTCTGTTAGAGAAACATTGTTTTTAAGTGATCCTGTCTTTCATTATTTTTTTGTAGCTTTTATTCTTTCCTTTTATTTTCCCACAGCTTTATTGAAGTATGATTAACGAATAATTGTATACATTTAAGGTGTACAAAGGGATGATTTCCTATAAATAACATACATACACACTGAAATGTTTATCACAATCAATGTAGTAAACATTTCCATCATCTCACATGGTTATCCTTTGTATATGTGTGGCCAGAACATTTCAGATCTATGCTCTTAGCAAATTTCAAATATGTTTAAAATATATTAACTGTATATTATATATTAACTATAGTCACCATACTATACGTTAGGTCTCCAGAATTTACTCATCTTACAAATGAAAGTTTGTATACTTTGACCAACATCTCCAAATTCCCTCCACCCCAACCCCTGCTCCTGGTAACCACCATTCTACTCTCTGTTCTATGAATTTGACTCTTTCAGATTTCACATATAAGCACAAGTATATCTCAGAGATATTTGAGTTCAGTTCCAGACCACTGCAATAAAGCAAATATCATGATAAAGCGAGTCACACATTTTTTTAGTTTCCCAATGCATATAAAAGCTATATTTACACTATATTGTAGTCTATTAAATATGCAATTTTTATGTCTAAATGTGCATACTTTAATTTAAAAACGTTTTTGCTAAAAATTGCTAGTGATCATCTGAGCCTTCAGCAAGTCGTAATCTTTTA
>NW_012150897.1:468769-471906 GCF_000956105.1 Propithecus coquereli
TATTGCTGGATCAAATGGTAGTTCTACTTGCAGCTCTTTGAGGTATCTGCATATTACCTTCCACAGAGGTTGTACTAGTTGGCAGTCCCACTAGCAGTGTATGAGTGTTCCTATCTCTCTGTATCCACACCAACATTTATTGTTTTGGGACTTTTTTTTACCTTCCACAGAGGTTGTACTAGTTGGCAGTCCCACTAGCAGTGTATGAGTGTTCCTATCTCTCTGTATCCACACCAACATTTATTGTTTTGAGACTTTTTTTTTTTATAATTTTGTATGTGGATGGTGTAAAAAGACACAAGGTATGCTGAATAAAATCCCAAAAAGACTTTTTCTTTTTTCTTAATGAGCTTGGACAGACTAAAAAAAAACAACAAATAAGCCTTTAAAGAATTAACTTAAAATGTTACTAAGTTCTGATTTCAGTTATTTTGTTTCTAATTTCTGAGTGAAATGGATTTAAATGTCTGGTGATTTCTGGTGATTTAAATGTCTAAGTGATTTCCACTCTGTAGATACACGGTCATCTACAGAGCTTTATGCCCTGCAGGACTACCAGCAAGCCCTGAGGGTGGTCCCTAGGTGGAAAAAGACAAGGAAAAGCTATCTTTTTTATTTTTAATTTCCCATTTCATGATTATAGCTATATTTCTTGCTTTAGCTAGAAAATAAGAGCTTACGAATGTGAAGATTTGTCCCTTAGAGGATGCAACTATGAATAGAAACAGAAATCTGAGAGTAATGCAAGGGTGATGTCTACGTGATGTGTGCCCCACCAGAAACTTGCCACCTGCCCATGGCTGTCCTAACATGTACGTAGAGACACTTTTACCTCGGAGTCTAGGCTTCACCTAACAATTTAACAGAGTGACCCTGGAAACCACTGCTGAGATATTCCTACTATATCGTTTTTTAAATTTTTATTTTCATTTTATTTAATGAAACAGAGCTAGGGAGGGAAATTAAACACTTAAGAAATCCAACATTTGGCCAATCTTTCCCTCCCCTTCACATCACCATATTGATTATATTTTCAGTCTTTTTCAGTCATTCACCTAATTCAGGTGATTTGGTTTAGAAATGATTTTCAAGACAAATATTTAGCCACTTCATTGTTATCTGTCTTGGTTCTATCATCCATGAGTTCTGTGTTTCAAGAGTGCTGAATCACATTAATATATCACATTCTTGGAGCTTCTTGGAATATGACCCTATGTTAATAAAAGGCATTACTATTCACTTTCGTAAGATGACTCAGTCCCTATGAGTCTTGGTTTCTCCGCTACAAATTTGAAATGTTGGAAGTCAAAGTATTGATCTGTGTTCTGAAATTATCAAACTGGTTTTCTTAGCAGTTAGAAGCTAGACTGAGAGCAGGGTTCAAATAAAGCCAAAATAAAATATTCTTTTTTTAACTCCTCTGCTTTGTCTCAGAGAGTGTGTTCTCTTTATTTTCCCTACAGTTTTGCACATTTGGACATTCCACCAATGATAAAATTCAGAAAAGTAATTGATGCATTCCTCATAGCACCTTCTAAAGATGAAATGTCTCCAAACTTGTGTTCTTTTCATTTAACTTGGCCTTACATTTTATTGCATCTAGATTATCAGATATTGCCTGTATCTTCATTTGTGAAATAGGGAAAAGAGTGTCTATTTTATGATTATTGGGATATTAAATATAATAGCATACATTAAAAGCCTGGAATAGGGCGTGAATAATAGTTAATAAGTGCTAGTTTCCTCCCTGTTCTTCAGCCCCCAGGTGTGGGAAAGGTTTTTGTTGCTGTAACTTGATCCATGCATACTGCATTAGTTAGCTATTATTACATTACAAAACACTCCAAACTCTTTAAATAGTATTTTTAAAATTTCTCATGAAGATAGAGCTGTGTTGTTCTGCTAATCTTGGCTAGGCTTGGCTAATCTCACTTGGGCTTGATCATGCCATCCATGATGAGTCAGCTGAGGGAGACCAAGCCTAGAATGGCCTTAAATATGAGGACTGGGCTTTGCTCCACCTCTCGCTCCCATCTCTAGTAGTCTAGCCTGAAGGCAGGTGTCTCATACCAAACAAGCTCAGTCGTGGAAGGTGTCAAAGAAAAAGAAGCATGTACTTTTCAAGCTTGAATTCCTTTGCTATTGTCCCACTGGTCAAAGTAAGTTACATAACTTAGCCTAGAATCAGAGTATAGAAGGCACTGTAAGTTACAGGCCAAAGGCATCAATGACCAGGGCCACTGATACAATCTACATACTACCTCTGCTGGAGTAGATTATGAAGCCCTCTCTGTCTTGTGTTCATTCTGAAGTCACTTTGACAGCTAGACTGCCATTCAAAAGGAAAAACAGGATGTGGAAAGTCAACAACTAGAACTCATGGGGACAAATTGGGACTTATATCTGTCATTCTCCACCTTCATTCTTGGTACAGTGGGTCCCCTGAAGGGAAAGGGTTGTGTCCTTCACGACAAGCTACACATACCCTTAACCCAAGAATCAAAGAGACCAAAGAAAGGGATTAGATGAGAGCTGAAGGGGCTGCTGGTCTAGTTACAGCCTTAGTCCATTGCTGAGCTGCACAGTGCCTGATGCTCTGTGTCAGGCTTCAGAGTATGAAACTGTATTGCTTCACTTCTATCTTGTGAATTGAATGCAAATGCCTCTCATGGCCAAAACTAATCTGGAGTTGTACAAGGAGAGGAAATGTGTTTTCAGTTTGGTCTGCTCTCTTGTTCGTTAAAGTCCCTTTTGTCTCATACCACTTTATATTTGGTTGTGCTGAATTTATCTTTTTAAGGGTTCTCATATTTGACTCCTCTCCCTAAAAGAGCTTAGATTGCTAATTCACTTAGTATGGAAGAAGTGATGTAAAAATTCCAGTTGTATGCTAGCATCTGAATATCTGGCATTTTTTTTTTAGCTATTTTGCCTGTTTTATATTTCTTGATAAAATACCCCTATGATAGCCATTTTGCTTCCAGATTAGAATATGTTTATGTAATATAATAAAATATATTTTATAAATGCAAAGATGGAGAATGAGAATTTAATTTCTAAAATAATGATTGCAACTCTACAACCAAGGGGGCAGATAAACCAACAAAGTGTATTAGGGATTTTTTATTATTTAAGAG
>NW_012150897.1:472343-472769 GCF_000956105.1 Propithecus coquereli
CTGTGTGCATTAGTTGTGAATTTACCCACCTCCACCAACCCCTCTCACCTGACTGGCACCCAGTGAATATTACTATCATGTGAGCACCTTAGTTGTTGATCAGTTATTAACAATTTGATGGTGAATACATATGGTGCTTGTTTTTCCATTTTTGTGATACCTTACTTCGAAGGATGGGCTCAAGCTCTATCCAGAATATAATAAGAGGTGCTAGTTCACCATTGTTTTTTGTAGTTGCATAGTATTCCGCGGTATACATATATCACATTTTATTAATCCACTCATGTATTGATGGGCACCTGGGTTATTTCCACATCTTTGCAATTGTGAATTATGCTTCCCTAAACATTTTAGTGCAGATGTCTTTATTATAGAATGTCTTTTTTTCCTTTGGGTAGATGCCTTGTAGTGGGATTGCTGGATCAA
>NW_012150897.1:481293-498188 GCF_000956105.1 Propithecus coquereli
TAATGATTTCTTTTGGGGGTGACTTTTCTCTCTGATCTTTCATGTTTCCTACCTTCTTTCACTGATTCTTTCTCATCAGGCTACTTGATTGAGAACTGGGGGTGCTAGGATTGGTTTATGGCCCTGTCTCCAAGTCCCCAAGGGTCGTTCCTTGACAGTGCTGGGGAGAGCCACACTGGTCCTGTATTGCATTAGAGGAATTTTAGCAAGTTGGGTTACCTCTGCCCTGTTGTCTTCACCTCTTGTCAATGGAGATTAGTGAGTTTGATCCCCCAGATTAAGCTTCCAGATGGTGGATTGCACTTGCATGTATGACTCCACTGTCCTCTCATAGCTTGAGATGGAAAGCACTGTGTTAAACTATTGGGTTACCCTCTGCGTTGTTGATTGTACTTTGAGTGGAGGAGCCAGTTACCGAGACAATCTCATGTCCCTGTGTTAGGCTCTGGTCCCCCAGATGGGGTATATGAATTCCCTGATTGTTGGGAAGGGTCTTGCCACACCTGAAGGTTACTTGGACCCTGTTCCCCCTTAAGGTGCGGTAAGGGCAAGATAACTCACAGTTGGTGCCTGCAAGCATGGATGTGTGTGCTTCTGTGATTGCTTGATCTGCCACTAGGGGAACCAACTAATATGTTATTCAGGGCCCTTTCACTACACTTGGAAGGCTGCTCCTGATGGGAGGGGTCAATTGGTGCAATTGCTGTGGTCTCTGGCTAGGTTTTTCTTTCCCTGTCCACAAACCCCAGTGCTGGCAGCTGCCCAAATGTGGAGAGCAAGCCCTAGAGTTATGATCTTATCAGATGACTTAAGCCTGTTCAGCAGCCCAATCAACAGGCCACCAACTATTGTGCAGCACCAAAGCCCCTCATATTCATGCCAGTCACATAAAGAAAGTGGCTTTTCTTGCTTCTTCCCACCTCGAAGGGCGAAGCCAAAAGTCCCTGGAGTGGAGGAGGTGTGTTGCCTTAAACTGTAGCACACTGCAGCGTATCTGGGCTGTGGATCCCAAAAATGGTGGCCACCCACTTGTGGCGAGCTAGTGCTGGGGGTGACCACTCAGGAGTTCGCAGATGCTGGTTTGGTGGGCTGAATCAACAGGCAGCCAGCTGTCCTCTCTGCATCACAGTCTCACAGTCTAATATCTGCCTAGCAGAGGGTCCTGCTCTTTCTCTCCTACCCTGAGCTGGCCAAATCATCAGCGGTTTCCAGGGGCAGAGCCCCCTTTTACAGTATTCACTTTCTTTATCCTTGTCCTGCTGACCAACAGAGGCAAGGTGCCTGTCTCCAAACTACCTTCCACGGTTGTGGGAAGTAACCACTCAGACCAGTCCCTCCCCCGCCCAGTGTAGTCCTAGCACAGAGCACTGGGGACTTCAAAATATTTCCTGCTATTGTCTCCTCTCCACAGAGACTGTTGTCCTGTGCCACGACTTTGCACCAACATCAGGTGTGTCCCTTTCCGAATGCGTGTGGAGGTCAGTGGAGGAGCTGGGTGTCCTCCTATGGGTCAGATTACACTGCACTGGCTGGCTGGGTAGGCACAGCCATCCTGTGCTCTGTTCCTTATTGTGTATCTCACACTTTCTACTCTTTGTAATTGTATTTCCCATTCACCACTTTTTTCCTGCACTGCATGTCCCACGCTGTTTCTCTGCAGATTCACAATGCTATTCTTGGGCGGAGAGTGATCCACTTGTGTGTATCCATCGAGTTGTTCACCTCCTTCTCTGGGAGCAGAGAGCCAGGAGGTCACCCCTAATACACCATTTTTTTCTCTCCTAATTTTAAAGGTAATAACTTATCTGTGGATAGTTGCTGTAGGTGTTATACAGAAAGAGATAAATGAATTTCTTCTTTCTTTTTATTAGGATACATGCTTCATGATGATGTAGTAGAACAAAGTATAGATGACTATTCTGTTGTTTATTTACTTGTTATTTTTAATTGTGGTTAAAAACAAAATTTTTCATTTTAACCATTTTTAGGCATACAGTTCAATAGTGTTAACTACATTCACATTTTTGTGCAACAGAGCTCTAGATTTTTTTTATCTTGCAAAAATGAAAGTCTAAGCCTATTAAATAACTTTCTATTTCCCCCTCGATCCAGCACCTAGCAAACACCATTCTATCTTCTGTTTCTGTGAGTTTGAGTACTCTAGATAGTTCATATAAGTGGAATCTGATGGTATTTGTGTTTTTGTGACTAGCTTATTTCACTTAATCTAATGTCTTTCAGGCTCATCCATGTTGTAGCATATGACAGAATTTTCTTCTTTTTCAAGACTGAATAATATTCCCTCGGATGTATATGCCACATTTTCTTCTTTGGAGAGTATAGTTTTTTTTAATTCAAAATATTATGAGGTACAAATGTTTTGTTACATGCACACTTTGTGTAATGCTTAAGTTGGGGCTTTTAGTGTGCCCATCAACAGAATATTGTTCATTGTACCCAATAAGTAAGTTTTTATCCCTCATCCCTCTTCCTTCCTCCCCACTCCTTGCTTTTCAATGTCCTTTACATCTCCCTGTGCTTGTGTGTGCCCATTATTTAGCTCCAAATTATTAGTGAGTACATATTTTGTTTGTTTTTCCATTCCTGAGATACTTCACATAGGATAATGGTCTCCAGTTCCATCCAAATTACTACAAAAGACATTATTTCATTCCTTTTTATGGCTGAGTAGTACTCTATGGTGTGTATACACACACACACACACACACACACACACACACACACACACACACACATATATATATCACATTTTCTGTATCCACCCATGAATTGATGGGCACTTAGGCTGATTCCACATGTTTGCCACTGTGAATTGTGTGGCAACAAACATTCAGGTGCAGGTGTGATTTTTATGAAAAGACTTCCTTTCCTTTGGGCAGATACCCAGTAGTAGGATTGCTGGATTGAATGGTAAGTCTACATTTATTTCTTTGAGGAATTTCCATACTGTTTTCCGTAGAGGTTATGCTAATTTGCAGTTCACCAACAGTGTGTAAGCCTTCATTTCTCTCTACATTCACACTAGCATCTATTGTTTTTTTGACTTTTTAATAATGGCCATTCTGACAGGGGTAGGGTGGTATCTCCTTGTGGTTTTAATTTGCATTTCCCTGATGATTAGTGATGTTGAGCATTTTTTCATATTCGTTGGACATTTGTCCATCTTCTTTTGAAAAACTTCTCTTTATATCTTTTCCCACTTTTTAATTGGTTGTTTGTTTTTTCCTGGTTGATTTGTTTGAGTTCCTTATAAATTCTGGATATTAGGCCTTTATCAAATGTATAATTTATGAATATTTTCTCCCATTCTGTAGGTTGTTTATTTACTCTGTTGATTATTTCCATTGCTGTGCAGAAGGTTTTTAATTTAATTAAGTACCATTTATTTATTTTTATTTCTGCTATATTTGCCTTTGGGGTCTTTGTCATGAATTCTTTGCCTTGACTGTTGTCTGGAAAAGTTTTTCCTACATTTTCTTCTAGAATATTTATAGTTTCATGCCTTATATTTAAGTTTTTTAAAATTAATATTGAATTAATTTGTGTATATCGTGAGAGATAGGGGTCTTGTTTCATTCTTCTGCATGTGGCTATCCAGTTTTACCAGCATCATTTATCAAATAGGGCTTCCTTTCCCCAGTGAATGTTGTCTGCTTTGTCAAAGGTCAGTTGGTTGTAGGTAGATGCTTTTATTTCTGAGTTCTCTATTCTGTTCCATTGGTCTATGTCTATACTTTTATACCAGTACAATGTTGTTTTGGTTACTATAGCCTTGTAGTATAATTTGAAGTCTGGTAATTTGATGTCTTCAGATTTGTTGTTTTTGCTCAAGATTGCTTTGGCTATTCAGGCTCTTTTCAGTTCCAAATGTAGCTTAGAATTTTATTTTGTAGATCTGTGAAATATGACACTGACACTTTGATGGGGATTGTGTTCAATCTGTAAATCACTTGGGGCAGTGTGGACATTTTAACAATGCTGATTCTGCCAATCCTTGAGTATTGGATGTTTTTTTCCCATTTGTGTCATCTATGATTTCTTTCATCAGTGTTTTGTAATTCTCCTTATAGAGGTGTTTCTGTAACACAACTTATTTCTGTGCAATGTTTTTGTGTCTTAAAAATATGCTGAATACATTTATTAGCTCGAACAGTTTTTTGGTAAAATCTTTAGGGTTTTCTACCTATAAGATCATATTATCTACAAGCAGAGATAATTTTACTTCTTTCCAATTTGGTTACTTTTATTTTTTTTTCTTTCACCAGTTGCTCTGGCTAGGGCTTGCAGTAATGTGTTGATACAAGTGGCAAGAGTGTACATCATTGCCTTTTTCCTTGTCTTTGAGGAATATAGATGACTATTCTTGGAAAAGGAATATATTTAATTTAGGCAACAGCTGGCAAGCATATTCTTTGTCTGTCATATCCTCTAGTATTAAGTAGAATGTTCTATGGTCTTTGTATCATTGTTTTGGCTGTGTCTCTTAGTTGTTTTTCTTTTTTTTATCACCTCTTTCTGATTTACTTTCTTATGTCTGGGTTTATGATACGTTGGATTTTTAAAATTAAGTTTAAATTTATTTGTTTTGATATATTTTCCCAGCTCCCCGTAGCTCAAGAACACTCTTGCAATAATATTCTGCCTTTAGCACTGTTGTTTCATTATTTTTATATTTTCATTTATGTAGTTTTGTGGTTTAATGAAACAGCCTTTCTATTTTCTGTCTTCCATATGAGCTTACTAGGAAGATATACATATTAAATTTTGGTCTTCATTAGTCTTTAATTTTTTTACTGTTAATTGGACAATCTTATGAAACTGTACTTGTCATCAGTTTTACTCAGATCACTTCATAGCATTACTTTGGAGACAAAGTAGTAGTTTACATTTTTTCATTGTTCCCAAAGAGCATGTATTCAGTGCATCTTTTATGTCCTGTACTGCAATCAGTATTGTGATAGAGATCATGGCAGACTCTCTAGGATGTTTTATTAGACAGCCAGTATTCTTCCAGCCCCTTATTCTTTGTCTGTCCGTACTCTACAGGCTGGGAGAATAATACATTGACATCTCTGGCTCACAAACATTGTCAAATGGCCTTTGACAAGGACATCAAGACCACACAAGGGGGGGACAGTATCTTCAAAAAATGGTGCTGGGAAAACTGTATATCCCATTATAAATGAAGTAAGTAGGCCAAGGGAAAGATTTTGATATTGAGATTTTTAAAAAATGGACAGACGTGGTTGCTACTATCCTTCTTCCTTCATTGAATGAAGTTGTGATGGCTGAACCCACAGCAGCCACCTTGTGAACATGAGGAAAAGACTAAGATAACTGAAAAAATGTTGCCCTTGACATTGTTAAGAAGTTGAATAAATACTAGGAATCTACTAACTTCACATATCTGTAAGGTGATAAATGTAAATTCCTATATGTTTAACCCATTTTAACTGTATATTCTGTTACTTGTAGCTAATTATTACACTAATTTTTATACACACAAACACACACACACAAACACACAGACGCTCCTTGACTTATGATGATATTACATCCTCATAAACCTATTATAACTTCAAAAATTCCAAGTCAAAAATACAGCCCAAAAAGTCTTTAGTGAAAGAATCACTGATATTAGCATCTGAAACCTTGTAGTTATATATCACTTTTGCACCACATAACCTTGAAAAACTTATAAGTTGAACCATTTTAAGTCAGGGACTGTTTGTATATGCACATAAACATTATCATAAAAAGTAAGGATTTTATGTGACCAATAAAAATAAAAATGAATTCAATATATGATAGAGTATTTATAGGAAGACATTGAGGAGGAGATGGGATTTGAGTTGGACTTGAAAGAAATAAAATAATCCAAATAGGTGGTGGAAAACCACTACTATGTTCCTTAAGATTCCAAGGATAAGATATTTGGATGGGGATTAATAGGAAATACTTGTCTCTCCTCTCCCTGGTGTCACCTGGAATGGCTTTACTGGGGGCTAGCAGATCAGAGATGGCCTCATTCACATGTCTGGTGCCTTGGCTATGGTGGCTCAAAAGTCTGGGGGCTGGCTGGGTTGGCTGGTCCTCTCTCTTATTAGGTTGCTGGATGGGCTCAATCATGTCTGGGACTTTAGTTATTTTCCATGTTGTCTCTATTTCTCCTTCTATTATGGTGGTCTTTATCTTTAGCTAGACAGCGCAAACTTCTTTACATGGCAACTACCATCCCAGAAGGCAAAGACAGGAGCTGCAGGGTCTTTCATGTGTGAGAACCAGAAATCCTGGAATGTCATTTCTGTCCCAATTTTTTGATTAAAACAAGTCAAAGTGCCAACCCAGATAAAAGGGAAGTGAAAAATTAGATGAAAGTAGTAACCTAGTTGCATTGCAAAAAGGATATGCAGGATGGAAGGGATTGTTTTGACAATTTTCAGAAATAATCTTCTGTCATGACTTTATGTCGTGGTTTTAGAGTTCCACTTTCTTCTCTTGTTCTGGTATAATTATTATACACCATCTTTCCTCAAAATGCCTATTCAAATGGTCTCTCTAATTCTCATATTTCTCTATAATACACATTTTCTTTATAATACACAAATATAGTTAGCAAATAGATAATATATTGAAAAGAGGACAGGTTTGGGGTCTATTAGAACTTACTAGTTTGTGTTACTCTGGGCAAGTCAAGAAATCTCTTTCAGCTTATTCCTACATAAAGAGAAGTGGGAAAATAGGAAAGGGAATACATATAGGGTTGTAGTTAGCACTGGATACAAAATTTATATTTTGTGTATTGCCTGCAAGAAAGCCTGGCATATGGTTCAGTTGGATTAAATTTATCCTGTAACTTACTGAACAATGATAAAGGTTAGGAATGACAGTGATATCACGTAAGTGAAAACAATTCGATCAAAATGGCATTTTCTGTACTTGAGTAAACATTGTAAACATTGAGTAAACATTGAGATTATCATGATTAAATTGTTATAAAGTCCTTTTATTTCAGTGGTATGCTGTGTGTGTTTATGTGTGTTTTGCAGGGCATAGTTCTTCAACTCATTCAAATTATGTGCCTATCCACGTGTCACACAGTCAATAACTAATACTAATAAGCTGCTTGTCTCTTCCCACTATAATATTTTGTAACTTTTTTTTTACCATGTGTTATATTCTACTTCTGGTCCTGTTCCTCATTACCTGCTTCTGAGAATTCTTGGTAGATTATGGTTTTTGTGTCTGTCCTGGGACTTAATGTTCATTATTCATCTTCTCTCTTGCCATTGATTTTTTTCTGAGCATTCTTACAATCAGTGTATCAGTATTTCTGCTGACTGTCCCAAGTTCCTTTGGTTATTGAAATGGGTTTTCTGCATGCAGTGAATTAGTAGGCCAAGAGAAAGGATTCTGTTTCTTGAGTTGTCCAGGAGTCTATATTTTGGTTGCAATAAATTTGAAACCCTTGGCATAAAAATATGGTGGTGAGGGGGATTGTTTTTTAACAAAGGAGATTGTTATAATTCCTTTTTTCTAAGTTAGACTTGAATAAAGTATTTAATTTTCAGATTATCAACTGCTTTGATACACTTTGTTTATGTTAGTAAATGTTTACTTCTTATAAAAAAAGAAATTAGTAGGGTACAGCTATCTCATTATTTGAGGAGTAGCTAGTTAAGCACGGACTAACATGATCAATAGATTTCCATGTTTTTTAGAGTAATGACAATAATAATATCAAGTCAGCCCTTCATATGCACTTATCCTTAATACTTTACATATGCTAAAATTTAACCCATAATTCTATATTAAGATGCATGTTATAATCTGAATTTTACAGATCATGTTTTTGAGATCTAAGGAGTAAAACAGCCTGTCCAGGATTATTTATGTTTAATGAGGGCTGGACTTGAATTCAGACTTAAAATCTGTGATTTTTTTTCTCTACTCTTCTTATTGGTACCATTTGGAAATAATAACACTTAATGGCAGTAAAGAGATTGGATTTCACTTTCTTTTCAAGATATATGTATTTACTATATTACTCTTCTAAATTTGAAGAATGACTGAAGTGGAAGTAAATGTGGTATGTATTATAAATAACCAGAGGAAAAATCTGTGTTCATAGATATAAGACTTCTCTGTTACCAGCCTTTTTATCTTTATATTTCAGAAATGTATTAGAAAAGAGCTTGTCCCTATTGTTGAAAGGCCTGAAAGGGAGCACATAGCTTAAGTGGGTATTAGGACTGCTGAGGTGGGGAAAGACGAAAGGGAAGACACGATTTTGTCTTGAAAAGAGCAAAACCTCTTACATCAGAAACTCTAGCTCTGCACTTACTGCCTGAGTAATCTCAATCAAGTTATTTAAGCTCTCTGAACCTACATTTATTCCTGTGTAGAATAGGGTAAGAATACCTACCTCTTAGGGAGTTTACCTCAGCATTATCATAGAAGTTACTTAAGATAATCAATGTAAATTGCCTAAAACCATGCCTCACACACATTAGACACCCAATCCTATTAGGTCTTTTTTCTTCCTTGATAGGTGAGATTCAGGCAGTGTGTTAGCATCATGGAAGTTTGGCAAATGGGACACAGAATGGTGTCACATGGTGGCAAATGGTGTCACAGAATGCAGCAAGTAGGTAACAAATAATATGCAGTCATTAGCCAGACTATGGTCGCCATTCAGAAGGACAGAATGAAGGGAAGAAACCTTAAGGAAAGTTGCTTCTTAGACTAAAATATTAGGTCATCCTTTGTCTTCATGTGGAAAGGAAAAGATGTCTATTTATCATCATTGGAGAGTGAAATCAGTACAGGACTATAAGCAAATTTTCTTTGGTGCTGAGATATGCCAGCTCTCACCTTGAGATTTTCAAGTGAGTCTAATGTCTTGATTGATCCCAGAGGCTCAGTAGTATCTCAGAATGTGGTCTGAAAATCAAGAAACACCTGGGGAGCTTATTTAAAAATACAAATTCATGGACCCCAATTCAGACCTGCCTTCATGCCCTTGTTTACTTTCTCTGCTTTAGAATTCATTGTGGCTTCACATCATCCTGGCAAAATATACTTATGGATTATGCTATCAGCTTTTAATTAAACTAACTCTCCCAAAATTAGTTTCTGCAAAGAAGCCTTTATTGAACATTAAAGAACAATGCACACACAAGTAAACAGAAGGAAAATGGCAGGGATGGCACTTCTATTCCTCATGTAGGACCTCTTTCAAGCCAAGTAAGAAATAAATGAGATGCTAATCTGATCAGGCATGACATAGGTAATCACACTGCACAATCACAATGTTCTCACCAACTGTGAGGACAAAAACCCTTGTGCCATTAACATACAAAAATTAAATTCAGATTTAAAAATGTCATTTATCTCATTCTTTAAATTTTCTATTCTTGTTCTTTTTATAATGGAATGTTAATAGAGTAGTAAATGTATATCATTTATAAATAAATATAAACTGATGAGTTGTGAGGTTAGAGCTAATTAGAGTTGAAGCACATGGAATGCCATAGAGTAGGGAGCTGGGCATGTCATTACCCACTTTGCTATTAAAATAGTCACATGGAAAGTTAAATGGAGTATCATGTATAATTTCTCTTGACAATGCCCAAAATGTGTATATTTGGAAAATCCTAATATTTCAGTGTTATATAGAATGCAACCATAGACTTGTGCATATTATGCCATGGTATTACAGGAGATAAAGGACCTTAGTTATTGAGCTAAAAATCAAACCACGTCTTCATTTCCTCTTGAGAAAATTTGCACTAATTCTTCTGTCACAACAGCTAAGTGCACAGCATGCAAAATAGCTCTAAATGATCTGTACATGTACAACTGTTCATTGAATAATTATGAATAAAAGTAATTTTGCTGTTTGAAACAGAATTGTGATAGTTATAACTTTTAATAACAGTATCTATTTAACATACTTCTAAAAAGTGTGCAATATTAACATGAAAAATCTAATATACTTTTATTGGAACTTTTCATTGAATTAACATTATGGACTTTTAACAAATGCCCTAATTAGTTAGAAAATCTAATGGGAATATTGCCTAAATTAAAATCAAGGAAAATGTTCAGTATGCTTACTAATCCTCCAGGAAAAATTTGGAAGATTCCTGCCATACTTTTATAAAACCCTTAGTGTTGCTTGATCTATTAATATTTGAAACAAATTTGTTGCTTTCTTATTGCATATTCTCTACTGTTGATTTTTCTCTTGAGTAAAATGACATAACCCATAGAGATGATAGAGATATAAAAGAGAAAGATCCTGGAAAAGTAATGACTATAAAATGAAATGTTTATAATTCTCTAAACTTGATTTGCAAACAACCACAAAGATTTGAAAATACCTGTATCTTATATAATGCCCACTGTGGAGGACGTAGATGTAGAAGACATGTTAGCTGAATTTAACTGGAAATTTTACTTTTCATAGAGTAAATTAGTGCGAGTAAAAGCTTCTTAAAATGGATAGAGAAAAATATACAATTATCCTAACTTTGTTTGTCTCTACTCAGTGATAAATCAGTAAGCAACCAGCAGAGTGTAACAGGATGATGGGAGATTAGGGAGCTATGCTATTTGAGGAATGGTTAGTAGAAGGAATGGAGCTGTGTACCTTACAGAAATAAGGAATTATGGGACATTTGCAGCCATCTTCAAAAATTAGGAAGATTTTCATAAAGGAGAGAAATAGTCTCTGTTGTTCCAGTAGGCAAGGGCTAATTGATACAAATTTCAGGAAGACAGGATTTACCACAGTAAAAGGAAAGGCTGTCTCACAATTAGCACACAGCTGTGCTTTTTCACAAACAAAGCTAGGGGCTATCACATGAATGTGGTAAAATTGTCCCTGAAAGTTTAATATATAAGCAGAAGGGAATGATCATTTGCCTGTGTCTTAGTCTGCTTGGGCTACTACAACAAAATATCATAAACTAGATAGCTTATAAACACAGAAATTTATTTCTCTCAGAGTTAATATTCACTACCTCCTAATACCTTATCTATAGGGCTTGGTGCCATCTACCATTTCAAATGCAAAACCTGAGACACAATACCTGGCAGGTCATTTTCCAAAATGAGTATTTGGTCTAGCAAAAATCCATGGAAAATGGAGGAGGAGCATTTGTGGCATATTTCAAGGAGATTTTGATAGTTCGAGTCTATTGAGATTCACCACTAAAGTGTAGATATGCTATTTAGCCTGCAGTGAGTGTTTATCAAGTAATGAATGTCTGAAAAACAGACTGTGACTGCATGTGTACAAGCTTCCTCACACACAGGTATACACCAGCATATCTGTGCACAGACACACACTTTCCAAAGAATAAACCTTAGTCTTAAAAATTGTACTATCTGGATACATATTAAGAGAAAGAAATATTTTTTTAAATTTAGTAAATGTATCTATACTCTTACAAAAGTGATAAAATTTGACATTATTATGCTTCTTGTCATCCTCTGCCTTTACACTATGTCCAGAGGTCTATGGGTGCTTGTAATATGGGGAGCTTTAATAAGCCTATTTTAAATAACAGAATTTTCCACCTCTGGCAGGTATACTCTGGTTACTCAGATAAACAGTTAAAACCTTGAAATAATGCTTTCTTTCTGAAGCCATGATGACCTTTAAAAAAATGAAATAATGCCTTTTTCTGCCTTTGGTCAGGATGCATCCTTAGGTCCATCATTCCCAGATTATCCTCTGTTAGTGAAATAAAGATAATGTGAGAGTTTATTGTCCATATATCCATATGGTGACCAGGGTCCAATCGCAAGGTCTCTAGATGTGTTTTTATGGTCTGTAGTAAAGAGAATTGAACCAATAAGGTCAATTAAAATATTACAGAATATATGAATGAAAACATACGGTATTTACCTTTCTGTGCCTGGCTTATTTTACTTAAAATAATATCCTCCATGCTCAAAAAGGTGATCTTATAAATGTAAAGAGTAGAACAGTGGTTACTAGAGGCTGGTGAGGAAAGGGAAGAGGGGTCAGTATGGAGATGTTGGTTAATGAATGCAAAATTCCTGATAGATAGAAAGAATAAGTTCTAGTGTTCTATAGTACTGTGGGGTAACTGTAGTTAACAAGAATTTATTGTACATTTCCAAATAGCTAGAAGAGAGGATTTTGAATGTTCCCAATACAAAGAAATGATAAATGTTTGAGATGATATATATGCTAATTACTCTGATATGATCATTACATACTGTATAAATATATTGAAATATCACTCTGTACCCATAAATATGTACAATTATTACTTGCCAATTAAAAATAAAACAAACTAAAGCAAACAAAAACACAGAACAAAGAAAAACAGCATTAGCCTGAAGAATTATAAAAAAAACAAAGACCTTTGAGTACAAACTGAACTTTGAAAACAATTTCAGGAATCAGAAGACTTATGTAGGACCCTGGTCAGAACACTAATTAGAGAGAAAAGGCATGGAGACTAAAAGAAGGTATAAATAACCATAAGGAAAGAAGACATTGAGATGAAAATGCTGACAAATGTAAATGAAATAAAAAGGGATATGCAAGATTGAAAAGAAAGTAGAATATCACCTTCTGAATGTGGATTGGAGATAAAAGTAATACAAAGTAACTGCCATTCTTATTTGTTGTCACAGTTCAGGTGGTATTTCTTCCCATACTTGATATTTAGGTTGGTGCAAAAGTAATTGCGGTTTCAGACCATGAATTTTAAATCATCATAACTAGGCTCAAACACATCTTTATTAATCGAAGTAGGAACTGGAACCATTACAATCAACACACTTTTTCCAGTGAGAAATAACTTTGTTCATTCCTGTAGCATAAAAATCCATGCTTCAGGATTTGAGGAACTCTTGGAAAGCATTCTCTGTATCCTGCTGGTTGTGGAAGCATTTCCTTGCAAAGAGTTGTCTAGATGCTTGAAGACATGGTAGTCAGTTGGCGAGAGGTCAGGTAAATATGGCAGATGAGGCAAAACTTCATAGGCCAATTTGTTCAACTTTTGAAGCATTGGTTGTGCGACGTGCAGTCAGGCTTTGTTGTGGAGAAGAATTGGGCCCTTTCTGTTGACCAATGCTGGCTGCAGGTGTTGCAGTTTTCAGTGCATCTCATCAATTTGCTGAGCATACTTCTCAGGTGTGATGGCTTCACCAGGATTCAGAAAGCTGTGGTGGATCGGACCAGCAGCAGATCACCAAACAGTGACCATGACCTTCTTTTGGTGCAAGTTTGGCTATGGGAAGTGCTTTGGAGCTGCTTTTCTATCTGACCACTGTGCTGGTCATAGCTGATTGTAGTATAAAATCCAGTTTTCATCACATGTCACAATCCCATCAAGAAATGGTTCATTGTGGTTGCATACAATAAGAGAAGATGACACTTCAAAATGATTTTTTTTTGATTTGGGGTCAGCTCGTGAGGCACCCACTTATCAAGCATTTACACCTCGCCAATTTGCTTCAAATGCCAAATGACCCAGTAGAATGGTCAACGTTGAGTTCTTTGGCAACTTCTCATGTAGTTGTAAGAGGATCAGCTTTGATGATAGCTCTCAACTGGTCATTGCCAACTTCTGATGGCTGGCCACTGTGCTTCTCATCTTCAAGGCTCTCATCTCCTTTGCAAAACTTCTTGACCACTATTGCACTGCACATTTGCTAAAACTGCAATTACTTTTGCACAGCCTAATATTGTTGAAATTTGCTGTTTGATATTGTACTACGTTCTTAAATAAATATATTCTTCATTAGCAGTCCCTGGGCCAAATGCGTTGTTGATGTTGTGAGTTGTGTCTGCTGCTTTATGACTGATTTTGAACTCGAATAAGAAAATTGCTTGAATTTGCTTTTTGTCTAATATCATTTCCATAGTCTAAAGTAAATAAAAAATGAACAGCAAGTAATAAGGCATTAGCAAAAAAACATAAAACAAGAAATGTACATTAAAATGATGTATAACATAACCACATTTATTTAAGAATGTCTTCCGGTATCAGACTGCAAATTTCAACAATGCTAAAACCTCAATTACTTTTACACAAACCTAATAATCATTTAAAACAATGACCAGGGGTATTCTGTTTCACTCCACCCAAACTAAACTATTTACACAGTGGGATCGTATAATGAAAAGAAATATGTCCATTGTGTCATAAAATGGACAAATCTAATATTACCCTTCATAAAGCTATATATTCAACATTTTTCTTGCTAAGGAATATGAAGGTTTTATACATCTTTGTGCTCCAATTTTCTGATCTGTAAAAACATTTTTAATAATGATTATTTGTGTTAATGTATATAAAGCACTTAGGAAAGTGCCTGCACAAGGTGGATATTTAGTAAGTAATATAAATTATAATATTAGAATAAGTGATTTGCAGATTTCCCATTGATAGATATTATCAGCAATCTTTTAAAATATTCTTTACACTAGTGAACACTTCTTGATAGTTATGTATAAATTAATGTATACAGTACAAGATAACACATTTAACAAGTGTGTTAAAAAGTTATAGAAAATGAAAAATATGGCAATACATACCAAAATATGATCTGATATTATTTTTTATGGGTGAGTTGTATGCTTTTTATCCTCTTTTTTATTCTTTTCTGCATTTTCTGAATGTTTTACAATACTCATGCAACATATTCACTTTACTGTCAGAAATTATATATTTTTTATTTGTGATTATCAGTATATGCATGCCTTAATTGGTACTCTAATAATATAAAAATGATTGTATAACAAGAAACTGCAGAGAAATTACTAATACAACTATGGAGTGAGACTTTGGGATTGTTTCTTCCTTCTCCTTTTCCAGGTTGTTTCATAATAGTATGTAGTATTTTTTAAATGAAAAAAAAAAAAACTGGACTATGTAAGGCAATCTGAAGTATCTCTTCCACTCAGTCATATTTACTTTCTCTAACCCAAAGTTTTTTGCTCCTCTTTTGAACTCTGATAATTCTTTCCTCTTCTGTTGGTTATTCATGGCTATCTGTCTCATAATTATTTATGTAACGTCCTGATCTTTTTGTATTAGAATGTCATTCCAGTGGGTTTATATATAATTCTATATAATGTTTAATTCAAAATGGCATAACTATGACATATATAATACATTTTCTTATACCGAAAATCTTGTGACATTTATGTTAGATGAGTGCTATGATTTCTAACCTGCTATGAGTATCCATGAAGACATACATTTTTCACAGGGGGAAATGGAAAAAAGTTATAGAACAGTATAAAATTTTCCTTTTCTCAGATATAAAATGTTAAGCAATACAGAGCATATGTTGAATTAAATAAACACTGAGTTAGTAAGAAGGAGACCTATATCCTAACTCTTGTTTTACCGCTAAAAAGCTTAGCATTTTTCTGAAGCACTAGTTGTCATTTTTGGAAAACGAAAGATTTGGGATTGGATCAATAATCCTATAAATTTTCCATGCATCAAATTACAGTATATTCTCTCTGTTTTGCAGGGAGAAGTGGTCTGGCTTCTTTCACTTCATGTTGTTGTATGTTCCAGTAGTTTAACACTGTATGCTGTTGAGTAGATTTCATTGTATGAATATACCAAATTTCTTTTGCAATTCCACCTATTAGTGGATATTTGGGTTGTTTCCAGTTTGGGACTCTTACTCTTATATAGCTGCTAAAAATATGCATGCACAAGTTTTTGTAGGTACATATGTTTTCATTTTCGTGGGTAAATACCTAAAGCAGTATGGCTGCATCATTTGATAGGTATATGTTTAACTTAGTGGGAAACTGCCAAACTGTTTTTCAAAGTGGCTGTACCATTTACATTTTCACTAGTGGTGTGTGGGGGTGACAGATCCTTCACATCCATACCAGACTTTCTTTGGTCAATATTTAATTTTAGCCATTCTAATAGGGGTGTTTGCACTATCTCATTGTGGTTTTAATTTGTATTTCCTTAATAATTACAATTGTTTAGTGTCTTTTCATGTGCTTTTTCTCATTCATATATCTACTTTGTTGAAGTGTTTATTCAAATCTTTTGCTCAGTTTAAAGAAAACGGTTTACTTTTTTGTTACTGAATTTTGAGAGTGCTTTAGATATTCTGGATATTAGTCTTTATCATATGTCATTTGTAAAGATTTTCTTCTTCCTTTTTGTGAATTGCCATTTCATTCTTTCAATAGTTTCTTTCAAAGGGAACAATTTAAGTTTTATAAAGATCACTTTACCTTTTTTTTCTGTTATGAATTATGTTATGCCCAACAAATATTTTCCTAAACCCAAATCAGAAAGGTTTTGGCCTATGTTTTCTCAAAATTTCAAATGATAACTTTAGATTTGTCTATTTTTCCTTGCAGTTCTATCAGATTTTGCTTCATGAATTTTGGAGCTTTGTTCCTGGGTACATAAACATCTGAGGCAAAAAATATTGAAGTTTTGTCATTTTTTAAAAGTCAAATCTGATAATCTTTGTCTTTTAATTGAAGTTTTAAATTTATTACATTTGATGTGATTATTTATAGGTTTAGGATTAAAACTGCCATCTTGCAATTTTTATTTTACTTGTGCTATTTGTTCTTTGCTCACTTTTTCTCCTTTTTCTGCCTTCTTTAATTATTTCTATAATTTTGATTATTCCTTACTATCTCCTCCAGTGGCTTGTTAGCTTCACCCATTTATTTTGTTACTTTGATTATTGCTTTCAGGTTTGTAGTGTACCTATTTAACTTAACATAATCTACCTTCAAGTGACATACCAATTCACGTGCCATATAAAAGTCTTATGACCAGGTGGGCTTTATTCCAGGGATGCAAGGCTGGTTTAACATACACAAA
>NW_012150897.1:498744-499781 GCF_000956105.1 Propithecus coquereli
ATGTTCTGTAAATGTCTATTGGGCCCATTTTTTCTAGAGTCCTATTTAAGTCCATTGTTTCTTTGTTTATTTTCTGCTTGGAGGATCTGTCCCATTCTTGTCAGTGGAGTGTTGAAGTCCCTGGCTATTAAGATGTTGTTGTTTATCATTTTGTTTAGATCAATTTGGGTTGCTTTATGAATCTGGGAGCACCTGTGTTAGAAAAATAAATATTTAGGATTGTTATGTCTAATTATTGAACTGTTTCCTTCATCATTATATAATGATCATTTTTACCTCCTTTACTTTTGTTGATTTGAAGTCTTTGTTATCTGATATTAGAATGGCTACGCCAGCTTTCTTTTGGTTTCCACTTGCATGGAATATTGTTTTTCATCCATTCACCTTGCATCTGAATGATGGCTTAGTTGTGTTTCCTGGAGATAGCAGCTACTTGGCTTATATATTTTTTTAATCAATTTAGCCAGCCTATGTCTTTTGAGTGAGAAGTTCAAGCCATTCACATTTTTTGAAAGACTTGATAAGTGGGGTGGATTTCTGTTCACCCTGTTGAGTAGAACTTTATTGCTGTTTTTACCGGTTAAGCCATTGTGGTATCTGAGCGCTGACCTTTAGCTTTTGGGCAATTTTACACTGGTGGGTGTCTATTGTGCTGATCGTTGCATAATGCAGTTCTGAGTACTTCCTGCAGGGCAGGACTTTTCTTGACAAATTGCTTCCGTGTTTGTTTGTCTGAGAAAGTCTTTATTTCTCCCTCATATAAGAACCTTAGTTTTGCAGTGTACAAAATTTTCCAGTCTGGCTTCAGAGAGCCAGCACTATTCCTGGCATGACATAAGCTCCCAGTACTCATTCCTTTAATGCTTTTAAGCAGTCTTTCTCCTAGCCTCAGGTAGATGTTGCACATGCATGCCCTCATAAATACAGTAGTCCCCCCTTATTCACAGTGGATATGTTCCAAGACTACCAGTGGATGCCCAAAACCACAGATAGTACCAAACTTTATATATACTATGTTTTTTCCTATACATATATAC
>NW_012150897.1:500121-503644 GCF_000956105.1 Propithecus coquereli
AAACATATGAAAAAATGCTCAACATCTCTAATCATCAGGGAAATGCAAATCAAAACCACAATGAGATATCACTTATCTCCAGCGAGACTGGCCTTTATCAAAAAGTCCCAAAACAATAAATGTTGGCGTGGATGTGGAGAGATAGCAACACTCGTACACTGCTGGTGGGACTGCAAACTAGTGCAACCTCTGTGGAAAGCAATATGGAGATACCTTAAAGAGATACTATTAGAAGTACCATTCGATCCAGCAATCCCATTACTGGGCATCTACCCAAAAGAACAAATTATACTCTATGAGAAAGACACCTGCACCCAAATGTTTATAGCTGCACAATTCACACTTGCAAAGATGTGGAAACAACCAAGTGTCCATCAATACATGAATGGATTAATAAAATGTGGTACATGTATACCATGGAGTACTATTCAGCTTTAAGAAACAATGGTGATCTAGCACCTCTTGTATACTCCTGGATAGAGTTGGAACGCATTCTACTAAGTGAAGTATTCCAAGAATGGAAAAACAAGCACCACATGTACTCACCATCAAATTGGTATTAACTGATCAACACATAATTGTACATATAAGAATAACATCTGTTGGACGTCGGGCAGGGAGAAGGCGGGAGGGGGAATGGGTATTTGCATACACAAAGAGTGCAATGCGCACCATCCAAGGGATGGGGACACTTGAAACTCGGACTTGGGGGGGAGTGGGGAGGCAAAGGCAACTTACATAACCTAAACATTTGTACCCCCATAATATGCTGAAAAAAAATGTTCTTTTGCCCACTTTTTAATGGATTTGTTTGATTTTTTTTCTTGCTATTTTGCTTGAGATCTTTGTAAATTCTGGTTATTAGCCCTTTATGTGATATATAGCATGCAAATATTTTCTCCCATTCTGTAGGTTGTCTATTTCCTTTATTGATTGTTTCCTTAGCTGTGCAAAGGCTGTTTAATTTACTCAGGTTCTATTTATTTATTTGCGCTATTGCTGCATTTGCCTTTGGGGACTTTAAAATTCTTTCCCTAGGGCAACATCTATAAGGGTTCTTCAACATTTTGTTCTAGAATTCTTATAGTTTCATGCCTTAGGTTTAAGTCTGTTATCCACCATGAGTTGATTTTTGTGAGTGGTGAGAGGTGCGGATCCTGTTTCAATCTTCTACCTGTGGCCATCCAATTTTCTCAGCACCATTTATTGAATAGAGATTCTTTTCCTCGGTGTATATTTTTGTTTGCTTTGCCAAAGATCAGATGGCTATATGAGGATGGTTTTATATTTGGGTTCTCTGTTCTGATCCATTTGTCTATGTCTCTGTTCTTATGCCAGTACCATGTTGTTTTGGATACTAGAGCCTTGTAGTATAGCTTGAAGTCTGATGAAGTTATGCCTCCTGAATGTTCTTTTTGCTTAAGGTTGCTTTGTCTATTCAGGTTCTTTTCTGGATCCAAACAAAGCATAGAATTATTTTTTGTAGATCTGAAAAAAATGATGTTGGTATTTTAATGGGGATTACCTTCAATCTGTAGATCACTTTGGGTAGTATATACGTTTTAACAATGTTGATTCTGCCAATCCATGAGCATGATATGTTTTCCCATTTGTTTACATCCTCTGTGATTTCCTTTATTAGTGTTTCTTAGTCCTCCCTATAGTGGTCTTTCACCTCCTTGGTTAAAATATTCCTAGGTATTTTATTTTCTTTTTTGCTGTTGTGAAAGGTATTGAGTCTTTGATTTGATTCTCAGTTTGACTTTTGTTGGTGTAAAGGAATGCTACTGATTTGTGCACATTGATTTTGTAACCTGAGACTTTGCTAACTTTGTTTATCAGTTCCAGGAGTTTCTTGGCAGAATCTTTGGGATTTCTAAATATAATATCATCAGCAAAGAGTGATAGTTTGACCTCTTCTTTTCCCATTTGGATATGCTTGATTTCCTTCTCTTGTCTGATTGCTCTGGCTAGGACTTCCAGCATTGATGTTGAATAGGAATGGCGACAGTGGGAAACCTTGTCTGGTTTCAGTTCTAAGAAGGATTGCTTTCAATTTTTCCCCATTTAGTTGATGCTGGCTGTGGGTTTTTTGTACATGGCTTTTATAATTTTGAGGTATGTTCCATCTATGCCTATTTTGTTAAGAGTTCTTACCATAAAGGGGTGCTGAATTTTGTCAAATGCTTTTTCTAAGTCTATTGAGAGGATCATATGGTCTTTGTGTTTGCTTCTATTTATGTGGTGAATCCCATTTATAGATTTTAGTATGTGAAATCATCCTTGCATTTCTGGGATGAAGCCCACTTGGTCATGGTGTATTATTTTTTTGATGTGCAGCTGAATTTGGTTTGCTAGGATTTTGTTGAGAATTTTTACATCTATATTCATAAGAAATATTGGTCTGTAGTTTTATTTTTTGTTGTATGATTTCCTGGCTTTGGTTTCAAGGTGATATAGGCTTCATAGAACAAGTTGGGGAGGGTTCCTTCTTTCTTGATGTTATGAAATAATTCCTGAAGTATAGGTACCAGTTCTTCTTCACAGTTCTGGTAAAATTTGGGTGTGAAACCATCTGGTCTGGGACTTTTTTTCTTCAGAGGTTTTTTTATTGCTGCTTCAATTCCATTCATTGATATTGATCTGTTCAGGAGTTCTATTTATTCCTGATTGAGCCTAGGAAGTTTGTGTGTTTCCCAGAATTTTTCCTTTCCTCAACATTTTGAAGTTTATATGTATAGTGATTTTTATATTATTCAGAGATGATAGTATGTATTTCTGTGGTATCAGTAGTAATATTTCCTTTTTCATTTCTGATTGAGATTATTAGGTCCTTTCTGTTTAGTTAGTCTAGGTAAAGTCCTGTCAATTTTGTTTATCTTTTCAAATAACCAACTTTTTGTATCATTAGTCTTCTGTGTAATTCTTTTGTTATCAATTTCATTTAGTTCTACTCTGACCTTAGTTATTCCTTTTCTTCGTTGGATTTGGTATTGGTTTGCTCTTCCCTTTTCAGTTGCTTGAGATGATTCATTAGATTATTAATTTCTGATGTTTCTGTCTTTTGGCTGTGGCATTTAAGCCTACGAATTTTTGTCTTAGGGCTGCTTTTGCTGAATCCCACAGATTTTGATAACTTGCGTCACCTTTGTCATTTAGTTTGAGGAATCTTTTGATTTCCATCTTAATTTCCTCCTTGCCCCAATAATCGTTCAGCATTGGGTTGTTTTATTTCCATGACTTTGTGTAGGGTTGAATTTTTCTATTGGAATTGATTTCTAATTTTATTTTATTGTGGTCTGAGAAGATACTTGGTGTAATTTCTATTTTTTAAAATTCGTTGAGATCTATTTTTTGGCATAGGATGTGATCCATCTTAGATAATGTTCCATGAGCTGATGAGAATATCGTGTATTCAGCAGTGTTTGGGTAGTATGTTCTGTAAATGTCTATTGGGCCCATTTTTTCTAGAGTCCTATTTAAGTCCATTGTTTCTTTGTTTATTTTCTGCTTGGAGGATCTG
>NW_012150897.1:503694-506909 GCF_000956105.1 Propithecus coquereli
TTGTACTCACCATCAAATTGGTACTAACTGATCAACACTAGGTTGATCACATGGCAGAAATACTCTCTAGGGATTAGGGGGATGGGGGGGCAAATCTACAACTAAAGGACACGGGAGCACCAAAGGGAGGGAAGGACATGCCTTTAACCTGCATTTGGGTGAGACAAAGACATAAAGTGTAACTATAATGTTTGTACCCTCACAAAACCCTGGAATAATAGAAAAGAAAAGAAAAAAAAGTCTTAACAATAGTTTCCTTCTCTTACTCCTCTCTGGGCCTTTGTGTTAGCTTTATGCATTTTATTTCTGCATATGTTAAAAAGCCCACACTATGTTCTTACTTTGTGTAAACAATCTTTTATCCTTTGAAAAGATTTAAATAATGAGAAAATATCCTAGATATTTGCCTACATAGTAACCATTGCCAGTCTTCTTTATTTTTTGTCCAGATCCGTAATTCCATCTAGTATAATTTTTCTTTTACTTTAAGGGCTTCTTTTAGTATTTCTTCAATCTTCTGATAATGAATTCTTTCAGCTTTTGTACTTTTTTTAAATTTTAGAATAATACAGGGGTACAAACATTTTGGTTACATGAATTGCTTTTGTACAGTTTGAGTCAAAGTTATAAGTGTGCCCATTACCCACATAGCATGCATCACACTTGTCAGGTGTGTATTTACCCATCCTTTCCTCCCCCTTTCATCTGCTTGATTTCTATTGAATTTTATTACCATATGTGCACGAGAGTGTTTATCGATTAATTCCAATTTAACAGTCAGTACATGTGGTGTTTGATTTTTCATTCTTGTGATACTTCACTTAGAAGAATGGTCTCCAGTTCCATCCAGGTTGTTACAAAACGATATTAGTTCACTTTTTCCTAATGACTGAGTAATAGTCCATGGTATACATATGCCACATTTTATTAATCCACTGATGTATTGATGGGCACTTGGCTTGAATCCATATCTTTGGGCGACTGTGAATTGTGCTGCAATAAACATTCAAGTACAAGTGTCTTTTAGATAAAATGACTTTTTTTCCTTTGGCTAAATAATAATCCCAATAATGGGATCACTAATCAAATGGTAGGTCAACTTCAACTTTTAGTTCTTTGAGGTATGTCCATACTACTTTCCATAGAGGTTGCACTAGTTTGCAGTCCCACCAACAGTGTATGAGTGTTCCTATCTCTACACATCCATGTCAACATTTGTTGTTTCAGGACTTTTTGATAAAAGCCATTCTCACTAGAGTTAGGTGATATCTCATTGTGGTTTTGATTTGCATTTCCCTGATGATTACAGATATTGAACATTTTTTATATGTTTACTGGCCATTAATCTATCTTCTTTTGAAAAAGTTCTGTTCGGAGGAGGAGCCAAGATGGCAGACAAGAAAAGCCACCAGTCAGAGTGTCTCTGCAAAAAAGAAGAATTTTAGAAGAAAGAGAAAAAAATAAGCTAGCAGGGAAACATAGATTGGGTGAGGGTCAGAAGGAAGGGTGCCTGAAACTACAGGAGACTCCACGGGAAGACATTGTGGAGGAGAACTGGAAGGAGAAAGGTCCCGAGAGGCTTGGAGACCAGTGACAAGGGTAGGTGGAGCAGATAACTTTCCCCTCCCTTGCATCTCGGACTGCTGGTGGGCTCCTGAGAGGATGGAGAGATCTGCTGACACCAGCCCAGAGACGGCTACTACCAGTGAGCAGTGGCCTCTTGTGGACTCAGCACTGGGCTCCCAGCTCCCTCGGGCACCTCCCCGGGCATAGACCCGAGCCTATCAGCAGATGCCATGGTGCTCCATTCTCCTTCCCCTTCCCTACCCGTGGGTGCCCAGAGAGACAATTTAGCCATCACATGGAGGCATCTCCAAGGAATGGAACCTTTCCTTTTGGGGCCCCGCAGCAGACTGAGGGGTACTCAGACTGCGAACTCCCTGCCCACCAGCCCTCCCAGGTGCTGCTTGCCTGAGGACTCCAGGAGAGCAGGGCAAATCCTGAGGTGGAGTGAAATCGATCCAGCTTGGGTACCCTGTAGGTGATTCAACCAGGGCCCCTCCCCCTGGGAGGTTCAGGGATTGATCTCCAGGGCCCAGGGGACAGGCTGCAGACCAGACCCTGTACACCCAGGTCATGATCGCACTGCCCTGGGGCACAGAAGACAGATCTGTGAAAGAGCCTACTGAGGAGTGTGTGCCTTCAAGGGCAGATCAACATGACGAAGTGGCAACCCTCCTCCCAAAAGAGGGCTGTGCACCCAGCTCAGGCTATGATCCTGGGTAGGGAACCTCCCGGCCCACGTCACAGCCTGGGGAGATCCATCGGCCTGAGGTCCCCTTGCTGGGAGAGGACTGGGAGAGGCCACGGAGAGGGGGAGGGGAGGGGAGAGAGACCTAGTCCAGAGTGTGGCTCTTGGACAGCCTCGCTCCCCAAGCCCAGACTTTCAGCTGAGTGGAGCCATTTCAGCACCTCCAGGCAGCTTTGCACAGAAACAAAGAGCAGACCTTTGACCCCTGCTAACAGCAGTTGTGGAGCCTGAGGGCAGGCTTACCCAACCCAGACTCACTCCTGGTCCTGCACCGCTGAGGTGGAGAATAAGGACACACTTGGAACTCCCAGGGCCCCATCCACCACCCGAGGCACAAGAGGTCCTCTCTAGAGGAACAAGAGCTAGCTACAGGACCCCAAAACAACACTGCAGCTCGCCCCTCCCTGCAAGTGCCACCTACTGACAGGGAGGTCATCCTGCATACCCTTTTACTGCATCTACTGATTCATCATAAAGGGTGTGGTCAAATCTCATCCACAAACACCACCTACTGGCTCAGAGACTAAACAGGGCATGTCATTATCCAAACGAAAATCTAAAGGCAAGAAGGAATAACTGATCCAGATGGGAAGGAACCAGCAAGAGAACTCTGGAAGTATGGAGACTCAAACAGAAAGCACACCCCCAAAGAGGAAAAACAGGTCCCCAGCAATGGACATTAATCAAACTCAGAACACTAAAATGACAAAAGAAGAATTTCAAACATGGATTGTAAGAAAACTGAACAATATGCAAGAAAAAAAATGGATAAACAACACAAAGAAACCACAACAAAAAAAATCTAGGACTTGGAAGAAAAATTCACCAAGGAAATTGAAATATTAAAGAAAAATCAAACTGATCTCCTGGAAATGAAGGGCTTATTTAGGGAACTACAAAACAC
>NW_012150897.1:506959-530186 GCF_000956105.1 Propithecus coquereli
GCCCTGTTTTTTAGTTGTTTCAAGATGCAAGATTAATATGGTCCCTGTTACAACATTGTTATTGGAAATGAAGTTCCAGCATAAATTTTTAATACTTTTTTCAAGTTATTCTTGCTACTAGTTCTTCTATAAATGGTTGTTGATAATCAAAATGCATAAATATTTAAGTGATTCAAAAAGTCACCTTTAAGTTACCTTCATCAAACTATAAGTTGAGATCAGAAGTAACAAGTCCCACTGGTCTTCTATATTTAATGTTTTTGTTTCATTTTCTCCTTGCCATTTATCCTTTTGTTTTATTTTCTGAACTTTTCATATTATATTAATCAATTTGTCTTTCCCAGAAAATTTTTAGTTCTACTCCTACAAAAATTAACTGATGAGATGTCAAGTGTTTAAAAGTCAAAACAAAACAATGAACTATAAAGAGATAGAGAAGAAAGGGGAAAGAGAAGGAAGGAGGAAAGGAAAGAAAAAACATAATTTTCTCTCAACTCTTGGACAATACTACTTTGTTGGCTTCTTAAATCATGTATGGCTGCTGAGAAGTCAGACATTGATCTGATTCTCTTCCTTCTAGGTAATCTGGTTATATTTAATTGTGGAAAAAGTGTAAATTGTGTCTACTTTTGTCTTGATGTTCTGAAATATTATTATTAATACATTGTTTTGGCTGTGTTGTTTTTATTTACTTAGAACCTGTAATGCTTTACTATAAAAGGAGTCCTGCCTTCTCTCAGTTCTAGGACATTTTTCTCATTATGTTCTCCTAAAACTCCTATTAAACAGTTAGTAGAAATTCCAAGTTTATCCTCAATTGCTCAAAATATTCATTTTAGACCTTCCGTCTCTTTGTGCCTTATGTTTCACGGGCTCTTGAGATTGCTTGTTTGTTTTTCCCAGTATACTATCCAGCCAATCTACTGATATCTTTATTTTAAATTTTCCATTTTTTCTATGCAAAATTCTCACTTTAAAAATATTAATAATGGCTTATATTTGTTATTTTACATGTGATATTCTCACTCTCTGAGCATATTAGTTTTTCTTATTATCAGTGATATTTGAGATGCATTCTCTCTGCCACAGTGTTGGCATTTATTAATGTGTCCTGATTTTTGACTACGTGCTCATCTTTAATGATTATTTCCTATTAAATGATCTGCTGTCTATATGCAACTTGCTTGTGAGTCTTTCCTAGCTTGTTCTGTAACCTGATCTGAGAGAGAATGAGATTTGTGGGTGGGTGAGATATGATATGTGCACGACCACTGTAGGCTATGGGCTGCTCCAGAGGACTGTCGTTCTCATACAGTCCATGTTTTCCACTTCAGAATAATTAGTCCCATGATTGCTGCTTTGCTCAAGAGAAAGAAGGGAGATCTGAAGAGGTTGACATTTTCATCTGAAATTTCTACTTTTTTCATCCAATTATATTGTTATATGATCTTGGTCTCCTGTCTACTTCTAGCATTCACCACTTCTTGGCATGGAATACTTTAGGTATCACTTCTTTGTATGTTTTAAAGTACAGTCTCCTTCTTTATGTTCATCCCATTGGCTTTGTATCTTTGAGAGTTTCCTCAAAGTTTCTGGTTGGCTTCTCTTTGTCAGCATTATTATGTATCAGAGTGTACATATTTTAATGAGTCCTCTATCACTTCTGAGGACTTGACATGAAAATAGAGGACAGCGCATATGATTATGTCTACCATCTTGAGCCAGAAGTACATTTTATTATACTCAGGTTTCCAAACCTCATTTTTATTTTTCCTTGTGAATCCAGTGGGAATTGTTCTATAATAATTGCTTTATTCATCAATAGCCCTGGAATTTAGAGCATCTGGAAAATATAGGATTCTATCAACAATTCTGCAATTTCGGGCTTTGAGATTCATTTACTCTCAATGTTTTGCTTAAAGAGAAGAATATTAAAATATTACCTCATCTATTAGGTTTTTTTATTACCTTTAAAGCTTCTATTCAAATAATTGAAAGAGAGATTTGACAAGACTGCTTTTAGACACAATAAACTTACTATTGCTCTCTGATTCAAAGTCCCCAAATCTCTCTCTAGTTTATAGCTGTACTGTTGATTCAATTACTTTAGCATGGAATGGTCAGTAGACTAATCACCAGGCAACAAAGTAAGTAAGAGTGCTCATTGAGCAAAGGAGGGACAGCACTCGGGAATCTCTCAGACATCACATTAGCCTCAACAGAGAACTGTTTACTTAGCAACCCCTTGTGTCCACTCATAGTTCATTAATTATGATAGTAACTAGTAGTTTATTTTTTTCTATATTCTAAAACAAAACAAAAAATATATGTGTAAGTATATTTAGTACCAAGCAAAACTAATTTCTCTATTACCTTAGAGTTTTGAGTCAACCAAAATATTTCCAAATATAAAATATGACCATATATGACAAGAGTGAGTTCCAAATTTCTCTGTTCATACTTAACAGATTTCCCAATTAGTGCTGCCAAAATGTTTCCATGTGAATGAATCAATTACAGAAACATTGAATATATTTGGACTCCTATAGTATATAAGACATTTTAGGGGAAACAGAGAAAAATAAGAAAAATTATTCTCAAATTGTCATGGTATACCTGTGGAGAAACAATGCAGATATGACTATTTTAATAGCATTATAAGGCAAAATTAAAAAAAAAGTGACCCAAAGTAGTAGATAAAAAATTTCTAAAAGGGCACAGCAGTACATAATTCATAACAATTAAGAGAAAGGGTATGACCACTGGACATTTATAAGTCTGGAAATTTCCTGGAAGAGACTTGAGCTGCAGCTCAATGGGCACATCAGTGTAGAAGTGCACTCTGGATAGAGGTTACCTCTGTGAGATAGCTTGGTGGGCAGAAACCACCAAACCTGTTTGATGGTGATGGAGTAGACCAACCTAGATGAGCTCCATAGCTTCTATTATGAAATAGTATGAAACAGGGCAGAAATGAGAGTATGGGAGTCTCACAGCAGAGGAACTTAAATGCTAGACTAAGCATGACTTAATTTTGTAAGCCGATGACATGAGTAACTGTATAGGGCAGGAATGCAACTTCATGTCCAGATCAAGTCATGTTTAGAAGTTTATAAGAAGAAGCATGAGTGTATTGGAATTCATGCATTCATTCATTTATTCATCAACATAATCTCAGGCAAGTGCTGGTTTCTGCAGATACAGTGGTTAATAAGACAAAAAATGATCTTATGAAACATGTACTCAAAAATTAAAATTATAAGTGATTTAAAGAGAGCAAATAGAGCTTTACTAGAGAGTAGCGGGGCCAAGGAGGATTTTTTTTTTTTTTTTTTTTAGCTATAGTGATCAAAGAAGGAGAAGTCTGTGTGGTGGTATTTAAACTGAGACTTGAAGAAAAAGAAAGAACCAGGCATGAAGAAAGCACAGGCTGAGGTCACGGCATCTGTGAAGGCGCAGAGACTGAACAGAGTTTGGAAGTTTGTCTGGTGAACTGTTTGTGTGCACATGTGGAGCTGAGGTTGAAGAGTAACAGCAGGAAGGCAGATTGTGTGGCACATTTTACAATCCTTGGAAGAAGGCTACGGTAGAGTTTCAATGCCAGGGAGAGTGATTCAAAGGTTTGAAGCAGCATAGGGCAGTAAAGATGCTGATATGTTTTCATTTTTAAATGCATTTTCAAAAATTTACATTAGGTCTCACTGAAGAAAAGACTATCTTCAGCTGGTAGAACATGGATTCCGTAGAGCTTTTCCCTGGGGTTTAGAGTCCTGTCTCATTCGTAATGTTTGTCATGAGAAAACTTGTTATTATAACTACAGAAAATTAATGTTCCTAATATCAACCTATTGTTATAACTTATGTCATATTAAGTATGATGTGATTCTTTCCCACACATAAACACAATCTCTCACACCTTTAATCATCTTTGATTCTTAGCACATTTGTTGCTTAGAAAATAGATTGTCAAACTATCTTCAAAATCATATATTTGACATAAGAAAATATTTTCTAAAATACTGTGACACTAACATATTTATTTTCATGGGCTGTCCCATTTGGGGGAGGGGAGTATAATGCTTAGTGTGAATCATGTGTGTTTTTCTGGCTAGCTGTCATCTGTATCCAGATGAATAATGGTTTCAAATGGTGATCAAGGATGGCCTTAATGGGAAAAATGAGTTACAAAAGGATAACTATCCTGATAAGGATTTAAAGCTGAAAAAGCCATGCAGTGGTGATGGTGGGAGGGATTTGGGCTCAATCTGTCTGTGAACCCCAGGGAACAAAACTAGAAGAGCTGCTTTCTTTTTTACTGAATGCTCTCTCAGATAATGTTCTGTTGGGTCACACTGGGTATTAGCTGGTGCCATTTTGCCTCAATCATAGAATGGATTGAAATCCAGTAGAAAGCCAAGTAGTAGGAACATAGTAAAGTTTCATGTCGGTGGAAATTGTGGTATTTCAAACGAAGGCTGACAGGCTTGAAATTTTAAATAACATTTCAGATGACTGCAGCTTCTACATGTTACATGTGTCATAGGGAAGATATTTGTCACTTTAGTAGGTTGAGAGAGTTGTGGGAGTGGGGAGTATAGAGAGTAGGTAGAGTCTGCAGCAATACCACCCTGAATATACCTGATCTCATCTGATCTCAGAAGTTAAGCAGGGTCGGGCCTGGTTAGTACTTGGATGGGAGAGTAGGCAGAAAATGGTAGCTTTTCAAAAGATCCTCTTATACTTTCCTGGATTAAACTTGAGCCCATTATCCAAAGTGGGGCACCACAAGAGCAGAAGAACGGGATCCATTTGTACTCACCATCAAATTGGTATTAACTAATCAACGCATAAATGCACATATAAGAATAACATCTATTGGATATTGGGCAGGGGGGAGGGGGAAGGAGGGAGGAGGGGACGGGTATTTGTATACACAAGGAGTGCAATGCGCACTACCCGAAGGATGGACATGTTTGAAACACGGACTCGGTGGGGGGAACCAAGGGCAACACACGTAACCTAAACATCTGTACCTCCATAATATGCTGAAATAAAAGAAAAAAAAAGATTAAAAAAAAAAACAAAAGTTCAATATTCATTGATTCTCCAGTAGCTCATTTCAAGCTGGCCCCTTTAATACTGGTTAAAGTAGATAGATATTAAAGCTGCTTGCTCTCCCTTTGTAACATCAAAAATTGGTCAGAAAAGAGTCTCTCACCCAAAAGTCCAGGATGTGACTCTTAAGACATTCCTTTATCTTTCCCTCCCTCCCTCATAGCTAGCACTGAATCAATTTGTCATAATTGCAATTAAAACTCTTGCTTTGGCTGGTAGTCTCCATATATGTACTCATGAGAACCTCATCTGGCCTTTTAAGCTGTCCATATCATTTTAATTAAAATGGTACCAATATGAGATATAATAGTGCCTAGGTCCAAAGTAATCCAATATTTGAATACCACTAGCACTGAATTTTCTATTTTATAATTCCTATGTTACATGGACTGTGCTCACCAAGACAAAGCATGACAGCTACCATAAATAATACCTGCCCACCAAATGTTTCCTATATTTTAACTTTTTCATTTTAAATATGTGCTACTAGTTGATAATATAGCCACAGTACTTTTCCTCCCTATACTCAATTAATGAGCAAATTGTTTATTGAGAGATTGTGGCTTGATACATGTATTTTTCCCCCAAGAATTTGGAGAGCAGAGTGTTCTTCTCCTGTAAGTTACTGGGTAAACATCTAACTATCTTTCTCTCTTTCACTCACTCTGTTACTCACTTATTTGATCATTCAGTTTTAATGAGCTCCATATATGGTGAACATTCAAAGACAAAAACCACAATCTCAAAGCAGTTCACAGTTTATAGGGGAGACAAATGTTTAATGGATTTTTTTCTGGAGAAAGGATGAGAAATATTTGGCCGCAAAGCCAAGGTTATGATCCCCGTTTCTTGGCTCTGCATTACAAGGAAAGTGATCATTTGTGGCTTTCCCATTTCTAGTTAATGGTTGATACAGTTCACATCTACCTCTTTATGATGATGATAATAATACAATTTATAAATACAATGAATTTTTTTATTCTAAGATTTTTCCTAATAAAATTCCAATCTCACAACAGTAAGCACAATGTTATCAACATAATTAGCATTCAGAGAGCATTTTTAAGTGACCAACATATTTAATGAAAAAATGAAATAATAAATAGTGATTATAGAGTAGAACAGTAAAATAATGTTAAAATGTTTAGATTTCCATTTGAAATACTTTTCAGGTAGTAGAATATCACTCAGATATAATCTATCCAATGGGGGAATTCTTAGAATCAGAGCATTATTGGGGACTTGAAGAGCTGATATCAACTGTTTATTCAAATCATATCTTTTCATAGATGAAAATTAAAAGAAAAAAATAAGATTCACTGACAACATTTCACATGAGACAGAGCTACAGCCTATTATGTGACTTTTTAACGAGTGTTCTTTCTTCATACCACCTTGAAAAAAACTCATAACTTGCTCCAGTTATAAATGATAAAACAAAATGACTATAATGACTGAAAAAATACACCTTCATATAGGCTTTCTGTGTGCTCAAATTATACCATATTATTTTTAAAACATAATCTAAATAAATATTTCCATATAACAGAATTATAAAACATTTTATTTTAATGTTTCATGTACCACAAGTTCTGTTTATGGGTGGGGATTGGCTCAATTATCATTAATTCCTAAAAATTTATGCCTTTGATGAAATAAATAGTGTCATTTTGCCCTTAGCCGCAGAACTGGAGTCCCAGTAATTGACCTAATAAAAGAAAGAAAAGTAGTTACAACCTCATGGAACATTTGCATATGGTTAAATGACAAAGGGGCAAGATATAATTGTAAATAATTTCCTTCCTTGGCAGAATTAACAATGATGGAGCTGCAATTCATTTGGCCCTGAGAGAGGGTTAACACAACAAAGATGATCATTATGCCTCTGCCTAAATGTTAGCTTTAAAGACCTTGTGGTAGGCCCTCCTATTTAGAGGCATGTCCATTTAGTCTATTTGTAACTAATTTCTTTGCCCCTTGTCCTTGCCCCCTGAGAAGGAGGTTTGACCACAGAACTTTCAGAGCCACAGATTTCATATAAGGCCATTTCTCCAGTCTCTCTGTGACTGTCAACTTGTAAGTAGCACTCCAAAAATAATGGCTGGTTTTATATGCCTTAATAGTTGTCCCACATAGACCTAAAACTTTCAATCCACTGCTCCCACCCAAATCCCTTTCACCATCCACTTTTACATGTAGACAAACCCAACCCCAGACATTTGGCAAACGCCATTTCAACAAGCCTGCCTTTCACATAGTGAGTCATGCCTGACCTAAATTCTCGTTCACATCATAGACCCGACATCAGTACTGGTCCTTAAGAATTTCTTTCCCAACTCTGATTTGGACTTTCTTTTCAGTTCCTAGTGGAAACCTTGTCTAATCCAGCCTGCTCTGAGGACGCTGTCTCAGCACAGGACTTTCCTGGCAGCATCACACACTCACACACACGCACCGACCCATACACATACACAGAGTTACACTATATTTTCTTGTTTACATGCTAGGTTCTCATATAAAATGGCATACTCCTTGAGGGCAGAGATTATATGGTTATTATAACACTCCTGAGAGCACCTGTATATGACAACATCAGTGGAAAACCTTCTCTGAGCCAGGCAGTTTTAGGGAATGCTTTTCCATACATCCTCCTGTTTAATCTCCACAAGAATTCTGGAAAAGTCATAGGTTGTCAGTTAGTACTCCATAGAGACTAGCTGCTTGATTTACTGACTGAAACTCAAACACAAACAACGATACCAACCCCTACCATCGTTAACTGAGTGCCCATGGTCAGTCAGATACCCTGTTGTATAATTTATGGACACTACTTGCTTTCCTGTTCCTATCAACCTTGTAAGGGATTCTCATCATCATTTCGCACTTGAGGAAACTGAAATGCAGAGAGGTTAAAAAAAGGATGCACAGTCGTGCCAACAGGGCAGGCAGAGACAGGATCCAAACACAGGTTGGTCTGACCTCAAAGTCAGTGTTCCTTTCCTCACACACAACTGTTTCTGTAAGGTCAGAAGGCACTTTCTTGCTCATCATTAAATGTCTAATCACTCTTCCCTATTCACATATAAATGAGTAATTATTAGCTAGGACTTGGACCACACTGTGCTTTTGTGTACGCTATCGCCTGCCGAAAATGTCCTTTCTCCATCCAAGGCATTCACCTTTGTCCTGGTTCTTGACCTGAAACCTTTCCCAACGATTTCCACTCTCAGTGATTTCTCTCCTTCCAGATTGCAGTAATGGCCATTGCTGTCTCTTCCTTCCACTTAGGTGTTTAATCACATACCTCACTTTGTCACTTAATAATTTTATATGAATATATCATACCTGCCCAGAGAGACTTATAAATTCCTGAACAATGAGTATTGTGTGCCATGCTTTTCTTCTGCATATTCTCAGTTATGACAATTAATGAGTCTTCACTGGAAAACTTTTCATTAAATTCAAAGGTTTAGATGAATGTGTGAATGGTCAGAACTGTTTCAGCTGCTAGGAGCAATAGGGCTCATTCTAAAGAATCTTCAGGGTGGGTTGAGGATGGACAGGAAAAACATGTACATTTAGAGGCTTGTCTTTTGAGGCTGACGTTTGTGACAAAAGCCTGGATGGTTTGAATCTGACTAAATGTTGTGAATTTCTTGGGGAAATCTAAGAAAACATAAGATTCTTTAAAACAAAAGGGTTGATACCTCAAGTTATTATCACGAAAAATTTTAAAAAATTAAGACAGTGACCTAGTTACACAGGTGATATAATCACCAAGAAACCAGAACAGAGCAGTGAGGTAACCCAGAGATTAGCAACAATAGGAAAAGGGTTACCAGAGTCCAGGGGTTGATATCAGGTAAAAGAAGCTAGAATCATGATCAGTCTTCCAGTGGGAGCTAAGCCGGAGCCATGGAAGAGAAAAATCCACGTCCAGAGATGCTGCCTAAGACAAGGGGTAGGAAGGGAGGAGAGAGAGGAGTGAACACAGGAGACGTTTCACTTTGTCCTGCAATCAGTGGCTCCTATGGGATGAACCCAGCCAGCAATAGTTATGCTGGGCCTAGGAAATACTGTCTGCACAGGACAACACCTCTGTGACGTTGATGAGCAAGAAATGTATCTCTGAACAAATGGGCCACAGAGCAGTGTGTGAGGTTCTATCTCAACACCTAGGAATCAAAGTGAAGGGGAGGGAGTACTTAGGAAAGAAAACCTGCTCACATCAAAGGAGAATCACACAGCTGGGGAGGTCATCAGAAGGTTCTATAATAACACATCTCATGAAACTCAAGGCTAATTTGTATATTTTACAGGTGTTTATTGTAACTCTTATCCTGGGGCTATCAATAATAATTTCACTCATGGTATTGTGGGGAACAAGATATTCGTGTGATTTAATGATAGAGAATAGTTCTCTGGCATTATTTCTTGGTAAATCAGTGACGATTTCATTTTGCTCTTCTAGTTATTTCTCTGAAATCCCTTTCCTGAGTGGCATTTGGAAAATCTTTTTTGGCATTAATGGATATCATGCTTTCTATAGCAAACTGTGACTTCATCTTTGCTGTGTGAATTGGCAAAGCAGCTAGACATGCACAAAGTTATAGATGGGAAACACCATGGCTGCCACTTAGTGCAAAGCCCTCCTTTGTGTATGAGGGAGCTCAGGATCAGGTAGGTGACATAATTTCCCTAATGTTACTATAAAACCCTGTGAGGCTATATAGGATTGTGGCATAGATGCTTCCCAAATTCTAGACTCTGCATCCTACTTTGTGACAATGGAAAAATTACCTAACTTTTGAATTTTAATTTCCTTGTTTACATGAGAATAATAATGGTACTTACATCACAGAATTCGCACAACAATTATTTGAGATAATCTATATCAAGGGTCAGCAAATTTTTTTCTGTAAGGGGCCAGATAGTAAATATTTTAGGATTTATGGGTCATATGTTCTCTATTGTAACCATTGCATCTCTGCCATTGTAGAAGGAAAGCAGCCATAAACAATGCATAAACAAATGACTGTGCCCATGTTCCAATAAAACTTTATTTACAAAAAGGATTGGCCAGCCCATGGACCATAGCTCACCTCCCCTGACTATATCAATATCATTTGATATAATGAATGGCACAGAGCAAGGATTCAATAAATTTTACCTGACATTATTATTATTATCAACATCATTTCTATTATTAGTTTATGAATAAAGGAAGTCATTCCTATATTGAGTTTTTTAAAAATTAAACTTGTGTTAGATTCCCTGGGGCTATATCCTGACTTTTCTTTACCTCCACTTGCAAGGGAATTTCCCCCACAACTCGGCTGTTACTCTCTTGGACGCCATGAGGTATTCCCAGAAAGGCAGACAGGACTCCTTTTGAAGACGAAATGCTCGGTAACAGATTTGGAGACTCCCTGCAAATCCCTCAGAACAGGTCTCAACACTTCAGCTCCTGCTCAAGATCAGAGGTGCTGAATGTGTAAAATGAAATTCTTGTTTGCTCCTCATGCAAACAATACCATAGGTTGTACAGCCAGTACAGAGAAATGCCAACCCAGATCTGTCACTGAGAAGCCAGGGCAGCAGTGTAGCAGTGTGTGGGCAGAATTCACGTAGAGATCTTACTCTCCTGAGACCCAAATATAGGGCAGACTAAAAATGTGTGGGCGATGGAAAAAATGTGTTAGAGCAATGTCTGAATTATCCTTTAGGACAAATAGAATTTTCTATAGAGTCTATTTCACAATACGGCATTTTTGATGTACCACTATTACAATAAAAAATTAATAGAATATATAAGGAAGAGAGAAAAGTCTGGCTCTAGCAAGAATAATTTAGGTCATAGATAGGGATCCTCGAAAAGTCAAAGCCATGACATGTAGTAAACTCGATCTCAGTGGACCCCTTTTTGGTCCCGTGGTTCAAATCATTCCCCCGAGTTCTTAGGACAATTATAATTATTAATGAGACCCTAAAAATAACAGCCGGCACCATAATAATGTCCACAAAATGACTGCAATATTGCTGTCATCATGGAGTCAGTCTGTGACAGCTGCCATGCTTCAACCAAGGGACAGTTAAAGAAGGCAATGAAGAAATGATCTCTCTGGAATTTCACACTTCAAAACTTTGTGAGGTAATTAATGGATATCAAGTTGTAAAATAATATTTTTTGACTAGACATTAATTTTTAATGCAGCTGGAAAATTTTTGAAGCGATGAGGAAAGGCTTTGCTTGCAACACAGTTTCAGAAAGAAGGCATTGTTCATATTTAGTGGCTCTTCTTTTACAAAGCTCAGGCTCTTTCTGCTCATTAAGAAACGTGCCACCCAAAAGGGAGTACAGTACTTATGCTGTAGTTTTTATATTGTGTTGAATTGTGACATGTTGAGTAAGTTTATAATATATACATATATATTAAAATTCTCCTTTAGCCTATTGATGTAATCTATTTTAGTACTTTTATGTTATGAAATGGGTTTCTAGAAATAAAGCTCCATTTATAGCTTGGTTCCTGTAGTAGAAGAATTGGCAAATTTTTGTAAAGCACCAGATAGTAAATGTATCTAGTGTTGCAAACCATATAGTCTCTGTCACAACTACTCAACTCTGCCATTAGGGAAGAGAGCAGACATCAGCAATATGTAAATTAATGGATATACACTGTGTTGCAATAAAACTTTATTTACAAAAACAAGCTTTGGGCTAGATTTGGCCTTCAAACTGTAGTCTGCTTAGCCTTATTACAGTTGTTAAGAACTTTTTACCTTAAGAGAACTCAGATAATTCTGTTGTCTAGGAGCCAGTTATGTAAAGGACCATCAGTATTAAATATAGTTTTTTCTAAAAGAAGGGCAGAATTTACTAATACATCAGTGAAGGGGAGTGATCTTGGGGACCCTCAATGCACCATCTCACCTTGGCATGTCATGTTTTCTTTATGTATGAGGCTGAATTAAAGAAAGGTCTAGCCACAGTGTAATCTTTCCTAGGAAGATGATTTATGTTCAGGGCAATGGGAAAATTAATTTATACAGAAACTAAGCACTTTAATACTCTCCAGAGTACATTACTTTTGGGATCTTTTTTGCTATGGCAGTATATCAACTGTCATTGGTCTCATTAAAAACAATAATTTTATGGAAAATCAGTGCCTCATATATATTAGGTTCTCAGATAAATATTTGTTGAATAAATGAGTGATGATCACTCTAGCCTTTAAGTCATTGGTGTGTTTCTCCACACTAACAAATTGCTTTCTAGTAGGTCACCTCAAGGTAATCAATGGCAGCCCTATGTATTTTTTGTTAGACATTCGTATTTTGATAAACGCAGTAGCAAAATCTCCTGGAACCGAAACAGGCTGGACACATTTAAAATAAACACTGCAAACTCATTTTGACATTTCTTTTCTGGTATGGTAGTTATAATTCTTTCAACTCTTCAGGTTTAAGTGTCCACAGCATTTTCACTTCACAACCACCAGCACTTCTTTTACAATAATGCCTGTGACACATGTCAGTTCCAATAAATGAATGCTCCATTTCCACGTGCTCATTCACTTGTGTTCATTCAGCACAGGCAGTGAGGCTGGTGAGGTGCCAGGTGTTGCACTAGACACTAAAGAGTCAAAGACAAAAAACTCAAGCGCTTGATTTAGTTAGACAGTAGACATTTAAATAGATCATTATATACCGCTATAGTAGACTTATTTACAAGTAGTTTAAGATTATAAAGGGTTATGCAATGGACCCTGGTGGAATCCTTTCAGTTGAATTCAAGGAGTGATTTGGGTTCAACAATTCAATAACAAAAAAGGAAGAGCATTTTAAAAGATATAGCATATACAAAGGCCCAGAGGCTTAAGCAAGTGTGACACATTCAGGAACGAACAACTAGTGGCTGCTTAAAGAGTGCCTGTTGAGAAGTGGCAGAAAAATGACAATCAAGCAAGGCCAATAAAGATTGTGTATATTCCATGCATCGGAGTGGAAAATCAAGCTACAGACAGAGAAGAGTCATTGAATTATTTCAAGGAGGGCAAGTATGTGATCATATTTATAGTTCAAAAGATTAGGAGAATTGGGAGGGTGGATTTGAAAGGGTAGAGACTAGAGGCAGGAAAACCAGTAAAAATTGCAATAACCCTGAAGAGAGATTATGGATACCTGTACTAACACAGTGGCCATGAAATAAGGGAGGGAGAGAAAACTATGAAAGTCGTTCTGAAGTGGACCCCAGATGATTCAGCAACTGATTGAATGTAATGTAAGGGAGAAGGAGCAACCACTGATAATTCATGAGTATTGCTCATGAGGTGTTATTCTCAAGGACAAGTGGGTTGGAAGGAAGATGACAGGCTGATTTTTGGGCATGGTGAGTTCAAAGATGTGGTTGAGCATCCAGGTGAGGCTGTCCCTTAGCACTGGGCAGTGACTTATTTGGCAGTGAAAGTAGCAGTTACCACGTGTCGTGTTCGATGTTTTTTATTTGCTTTCTTGTTTAATTCTCCGAAGAACTTTAAAAAATATGCAATATTATAACCATTTTCAATTAAGATAGTTGACATTCAGGGAAGTTTATGTAACTTACCCAATGTTACAGAGAGCAAGTGGCAGACCCACGATTTTAATCTATATCTCCCTGATCTCATTTTATCTTACTCTGCTGTACTGACTCACATTTTTGGTGGAAATAAAAAGTTTATATGTTAATATATGAGCTGACTTACATGATTGAATGGATATTTTATCTCACTGTGTTTTTGTACAAAAAGGATTAAGTAACTGGAAGCATGTTTTTCTTATTTTTCATGGCATTGCCTGTTGACTATACATAACATCCTATGTGATATATATGTGAAGAAGGTGGGAATAGTTTAAATGAGAGAGAAAGTGCAAAAATAAAAAATAAAATAGGTGAAGAAATAAGTGGAAGCTTTTTCACTTTTTTCCCAGAAATTATAACAATACAAATGACATCATCCCTTCTCCATCCAGCGGCTGGGAGTCAGAGGACACTGCATGTATGTATTTCTTTCAGTCCTCCCAGGCTGTAATTTCAACCATTAGCTGAATCTTTGTGACTGTAATGGAGAAGATATTGGGAGGCTTTCTAAAGCTTGTTTTATTGGTTTCTTATCCTTTGCAGGTTTAAGGGCACACACTGCGACAGTAGGCAGGATAGGGAAACACTGACATGACTCAGCACAAGGTTTGTAGCATGCCCCCTCCACTGCGGGCACCAGGAGCATCGCCGATTGCAAGGCAGTTAGAAACACGTTTTTCTCCCTCTTTTTGAATCTAGATTATGCTATTTTTGAGAACTGTTGATTGTCTTGGAATGGTTTTTTACACATGTGCACATGCCTGTGGAGATGTATTCCAATAATTATTTATCAGGTACTTAGAGAGACAATAAATTCATGTTAATAAGAAGTTCTCAAAGGGGACTGGATTTAGCACACCCAAATCCATGGTGCACTGTGCAGCTGGGCTATTCAGTCTCCACAGCACTCCCCCTTTGCTTCATCCTCGAATGATAATTTTGTGATGTATTAAATAAATCAGACTTGGGAAAATGCACAAATGGGCACCAGTCTATTTATTGGGTACTTACAGGAAAAGAGAGATGGGCCCTGGAGTAAGACTGTCTCCTGTAGCAGGTGTGTGGAGTCTGGCACTGTAGACAGTTCAGAGTGTTCTCAGGGGGTTGTGCAAGGTGGAGGGGCCAGGATGTCTGTGCAGTACTGTCTCACGGTGACCTGGTTGGAAGAGGAGACCCAGGGACCTGCTTTAAAGTTGTGTCTGCATTTCATTTATGATAAATAAGCTATTTTCATTAATATTGTGTATATATTTAGAATAACTTGGTAAGAGGAGATGACAGAGACTGATCCCACTCCCACTCACACATATACACACAAACCCACCACAATATGCCGCACAGTGTGGGCTTAAGGTCGGGGGAGCAAACTTAGAAACTGGGGTGTATCTCTAAAATTATTCAGCAATTTCTTTTCCCCTTGGACTATAAGGAAAACCATATGCAGTATTTCATTTTAAATTCTGTACCTTACATATTGTTCTAAAGTTTTTCCAATATGTCAGTAAAACCTGATATATCGTGACAGATTTGCATGGTGGTGTCTTAGGTAGAAGTGAGGAATGGCATTATATAGGGGGATTATAAAGTAGGGTGACCACATACGTCTTTTTTCCTAAGCAGGTCCACTTTTATAGAGTAATAAGAGGTGCAATTAATAAATACGCCAAGACAACTGGCAAAAACCAGATTGTCTCAGAAACCAGTATATATGGGCTTCCTAAAACTGAGGCCTGCCTGCTTGGGGGGGGCCCAGACCTACACAGGCCTTTCTCTTGTGCCGGCACTGCATGCAGGAGCTCTGGGTCTGTGAGTTCTAGGCGTGACTGAGCAGAGGGCAATGATAGGAATGTGGGATCCTGTGGTGGTCCGTTCCACCCCTCTCTTATCCATTTTCCCTCACCTTTCCCAAATATATCAAAAGAAAGTGATCTCTACATGGATGCCAATGGAAAGTTCTATGGCAAAAACTCTGAAATAAGTGTTCAGGGCAGTAAGTTAAATCAGCAAAAACATTCAAACAGAAATCCTCATTGCACTGTGCACAGAGGCTAAAAAGAGGATGGAGGAAAATCATTCCTTACACAAGCTTTCTTTTATTGCTTGCTCCCCAGAGAGAGAGAATAAGCTGCGGTTTTTGAGAAGTTGGTAATTTCGTGGAGAAGTCAGTAAACCGTGTACAAAGCTCCTCCTCTCCTTTCTCAATAGGTGCCTTGGGCATCGGTGCATCTGGCCGGGTAGGCCTTGCCATCTGCTGCCCCTGCCTGAGTGCGATCACTCTCCACTAGCTACTCTGAAGGAAAATACTTGTAACTTTCTCTTTCGAGAAGACAGTTCCACTTAATATTCTCAGAGGTGGAAGCTGTCTCAGCAAGACAGCGTCATTTTGTTTCCTTGAGTTTAGATTCCAGAAATGGCTATAAAACTATCATTTATGTGAACATGCCACCATGATTTATATAGACAGAGGCCATTACAATGATTCAGTGTCCCAATCATCTGGATAATGGACCCTAATTGTTACATTCTTCTAGTACCTAAAAACAATTGCAAACCGGAATGAAAACTGTTTGAAGAACAAGAATATTATATTTCTATTTTCATCACAACTCTGATTTTTGAAGGAAAAAATAAATTAGAGCTGTTAATTATTTCAAATCTCCGATGACCTTGAGGCTGAAAGATGGACTGCAGAGACAAGGCTGTTGTTAGCAATTTAAGGTTTATAGCCGTGGGATTCTGTTGGGAGAACAAGTCCTGGCTGCCAAAATCAGAGATTAAGGAGTGATTAGGTTTCCTTAATCTTTGAAAGCTGAAATTCAAATTCAGCCCTCCTACTTGTTCTTAAGGGAGCATTCACCCACTGGACCTTACTTGCTCATTGTCTCTACAATATCAGCGCTCTGGCTACAGACTCGAAGACAAGAACATATGAAATGGGCTGCTGATTCCCCTGTCACCTGCTATTAAGAGAGTAGACACTTGTGTTAATAACTTTGGCCTCTCAAAAAAGGAGAGAGGGCAGACTTCTCATCCCAATCAAAATCTCCTCCCAATGCAAGAAGAGTGATTTCTTACCCAGACTACCACGTACCTACTTTCCTTTGTTTTTTTCAAGTTCATATTTTTAGCACTCTACCTTTAACTCCTTTATTTTATTCTTTCTCATTGCTTGGTCTACTCGTCTCGTTTGTTATTCTTCCTGCTGTTGTGTTTGTCGTTTCTGAGTATCTTTAAACTTTTTTTTTCCTACTACATCAAGTACTTCATAGTCAAATTTCCTTCTAAACTCACAGAGGTATTCAGGAGGAGAGTATAATTTGTCAAAAATCGAACTTGAAATGTTTGGTGTAGCCACACATTAAATATTCATTCATAAGACCATTCTTCAACACCTGCCAGATTTCTCTGACTCTGTCCCTGTCTACAGCTACGGCCACATCAGCCACACCCACCTCCACATCCGCATCCACATCTACATGCATACGCACAGCCACACCCACAGCCACACCCACAGCCACACCTACCTCCACATCCCCATCCCCATCCTCATCCATACCCACAGCCACATCCACCTCCATATCTATAGCCACATCCATAGCCATAGTCACAGCCTCAGCCACATGCATGGCCACAGCCATAGCCACATCCACAGCCATAGCCACATATGCAGCCACATTCACATCCCCATCTACATCTTTGTCTCACTCTGAATAGACAAATTATCAGTTACTCATGCAGGTTTTAAACTTTTTAATACTGATTTTGCTTTCTTCATAAGCTAGCTCTCCACTGGATTTTTAGGAAGTTTAAACTTTGAAATTAATAATTTGCTAGTCTTTCTTAGTTTGTTCATTTTCTATCAAATTTACAGTCAGTCCTATGATCATGTTCCTATCAGGGCTGGTTTAAACAGTTGTTTATATGGTTCATTCTCATTTAGAGAAGCCTTTGTCATTCAGATGTCCTTCTGCTCCCTGGCCATTCTCCAAGAGAGTGATACCACCCTTCCTACCACATTAGAATTACATAGCTGGGGAGCTTTTAATCTGATATCCAGGTAAATTCCACGTCAATTATATCAGAATTTCTGAGATTGGGACCAAAGAATTACTTTTTCTAAAGCTCCCCAGCTAATTTCCTAGTGCGGCCAAAGTGGAGAGCCTTGTGCATAGGAAGCCTTTACAGCCAGCAGCTGCCTGGGCCACTTAACTTGCCCCTAAACACAACTGGGACCATTAAGGCCAGAGAGCCTGGCCTCATCCAAGGATCAGAGATCAATCCTATGTCATCCACTGTTATTTGGAGTAATGTAAAGAGCACTAAGGCAAAACAAATAAAAGTTAATATTTATTGTGTACTTACTATATGCCAGTTATACTGTCAAGTGCTTATGTAGATTTTTTTATTAAAATCCCAAGTGCAAGTGCAAGTATTACCCCATTTACAGATAAGGAAATTGAGGCTTAGAGAAGTTAAGGAACATGGCCAAGATCATTGAGGTAATACATGGCAGAGCTTACTGTCCTGCTGTTGCTAAAACCTCTGCTCTTATTACAATACACTGAATTGACTGTGTACGTTTATGATACTTAGAATAAAGTAACTCTGCTCAGTGGCTAAGGAAATAACTAGTTAGTCATTATAGCTCCCTGATCCTTTCTGCTTTCTCCACCGGACATCTCCCAACCCTTTGGACTTGCTCAGTTTAGGGTTTGACCATATCCAGTCCTGTTGCTTTTCACCTTCCATACCTAGATCCTGCCACAATATTTCACCCTTACACCTGACTGCTAACAGGTTACTCAGCTTTCATGGGTCAGTCCCCATTTCTTTGAAAGAGTCACTGGATACTGATCTTACTGCTGATGTTGTCTCACACTACCACAGGGTCTTTTTTATTGTCCTTGTGCAAATATGCACATTCACTAAAGCTTGTCACACTGGTTTTAATAACAAACTCCTCAGAGAGCAAGCACTTGGCAGTTTCTTCTGCCTCAGGAACACATGATTCTTTCCTTCCTCTGTATTCTTTGTCATTAGCCCAAATGAACAATTTCAGACTCTACATTAGGAACTCTTAAGATTGAGATGGTCTGTTTATGAGAGAGAATATTTTAAGGCAGCATTTACCCCGCTCCAAATAAAATGGACTTGTAAGAAAATAAGACTCCATCAAATCACTTGTTCTAAGCCTCTCTGATCTCATGACATTTTAATACAAACTATAACAATATTTTCTCCAAACTCTTTATAGTTAATGTTGTTTAAATTATTCTCCATTATATAGTTTATGGAAATATATTCTCCCATATAAAAATGAGAGTAATTTTTAGCAGAAGACTGCATTTAATATGTTAGATTTAATAAACAAAGTCACATTTGGATGTGGGACATTTTCCCAGAACATAATCAAGTATGGCAGGATGGTTATGAGAAGCTCAGTTCCTTGATGTATGTATCAGCTTAAGAGCTTGTCACCTACCTTGACTCATTAATTCCAGTACTTTGTGCAAGTGAAACTTCCTGTTGTCTGCAAAACACTGTGAGCCATTTAACACATGACAAGGCTTTAGATCACATTGCTTCTATGACTGCACATTCTGAATGCAAATATACCTCTGCAGTGGTTGCCGGAATCAGAATATTAAAATAGGAAATGCTTTCTGCACTATCACGTCAGGCTGTGTCCGGGAAACGTATTTGATGCTAATAATTTCAACTTCCACTAAGTTTTTAATGGATTTACTGGATCCCAAGATGAATTTTAGAAAAATGACTTCATACCCAAGGTCAGATTGTTTTGTAACCAATAAATGATGAGTGAACTGGCATTTTACAAAAACCTTCTTAGATAATGGGTTCTCTCTGGCCTGCTAACTTCTATTGGTTAGATAATTAGACTTTGTGGTTAAGGTCAGAGTCAAGGAAAAGAATTTATACTGCATTGTCTGAATCTGGTCTAAACTATGTTATTGCTAGTAAATAGTAATTACCTAATGTGCATCTAATGTGTACCTGTTAGGGGAGTGACTAGGAAATTTTAAATTAAGAGCAATTTTATGAGGCTAACTTAGGAACAAATTTATGAGGACTCAAAATCTATTTTTCTTTAAATTCAGAAGGCTGTTTCTATAATTTCTTATGGATTTGTTATTTATAAACCTTGCTTGATGCCTTGTCATCTCAGAAAGACCAGGCAATATGTTTCTTCCCAAGGCTCACCCCTTACCACTTTGTCCAGTATGACAAATTTATTTCTATGTTTTCTTTTACCTTCTTCCTGCTAGATCCCCTCCCTACAACCCAGAAATCCTCATTCCACCTCCTTCCTGTGTGTCTGCTAATTCCAGATAAGACTTTAGCTGATACTAGTTTAAGTTAATTGACCCTGGAAACTATTGGTTTAAACTCAACAGATGTTTAAGAATAACTCTGATTTTTCTCGTGCTTATGAAAAATAGATGAATATTTGACAAAATTCCTTCCCAGCAAACACATTTATAAGCGATTTAGAGAGTCAAAACTTGCACATATAAAAAAATTCATATGAAAATGCAAGATTATAATTTAATATAAAATTATGCCACTTAGCTTAGTTACCTGTGACATAGAATATACTAGTTATTTTACAGTGATTGTACACTCTTCTCAAATCCCCATCAGAACACTTCAGTATCCCTTGAATGGACAAGCCTGTTGACCAGGCTTTGGCAAAAGAGTTTTATTAAAACAGGACATCAGATATCAGATCTCTGAAGTGGATATATACAATGATCTACAGTCCTATGATGTCTTTTAATTCCCCACAAGGAATCATCTCTCCAGCATTGTGCACATTCTTTGGATGAATTCTCTACAGATTGGGGTCATTTTCCCTTACATCACTTGTGGCTCAAGTAGGAACTGTTGACATTGTCTCAGATCACTTGTCCCCACTGGTGATGCTTACAACTCCCTTGGCTATGACATATATTACTAGAAAGATGCTTACAACTCCCTTGGATATGACATGTATTGAGAGAAAGTATCTTGGGACCAGTGAGTGGGAATCTTTGAACACATCTAAAGGACATAATACAAAAATAATTCGAGTCTTTTTAAAGAGAGGACAGTTGGCAAATGTATACAACTGAATTGAAAAAAATATATACTGACAGATGTAGATGTCAAAATAGTATTGTCCTATTTTTCTCATTCTATCTCAGACCAGTTAAAATCTATGAGGGATTGGTATTGTTCTAATTACGTACACCTGGAAAAGTCTGTTATATTACATGTCCAGGAATTTAGCTTGAACTTATGTTGAGAGTCATCACGATTTTTACCTGATTACTATTCCACGTAAGTGTATAAATACATTTAATCTTTGATTTGTAAATATGACTGTGGCAGCAGCTTATCGCTTGGAAGGGAAGGGCAAGGAAGGGGCAATTTAGAAGCAGAGAAAAGAGTTTGAAATGCTAAGTAATGGTCCATTGAAGACTGAAAAGACCTGAACAATATCAATGGTGATATAGCAGAGGATACATATTCAAGAGACATTTTTCAAGTAAATTCAACATGGCTAGGTGTTAGACAGGATATGATATGTAAAAAAAATAGAGAAGTCAAAGATGACTGTAACATTTTCGACTTGGGTCACTAGGAGTTAGATCATGAAACAGGGATAAGAAATCCCGGAGAAAGAGCTTTGAAAAGGGCTTCAGTTTACAATCATGATTTGCATACTCTGAGTCTCAGGTAGATCTTTGTGTCTCTAGAGTAGCTGGACCCTATCTCTTCTTTGGGGGCTCAACTCTGCCCTAGTAGAACTGGGTAAGTCTTCTATCAGTAAATTGTACCACACCACTGTCTACTCAGTCAAAATAAAAACACAGAAACGATTTTCATTTCTCTTTTTCTTTCATAATCATATCCAATCAATTACAAAGTCCTATCAGTTCTACCTCTTAAAAACATTTTGAGTTTTTCTACTTCTCTCCACTTTCACCCCTACCATCTTAGACGGTGCAGCCATCTTTTGGACCACTGCAATAGCTTCTTAACAATAGCCTACTTCTTCTCTGAATCCTTTTTTTTTTCCAAGTAAAAGTCAAAGTACTGTTTGATGTACAAATAAGATTATATCACACCTCTGCTGAAACCTCTTAGTGGTATCCCATTTCAGGTAGGATAATATTCAGACCATTTATCATAGCCTGTGCAGCCTTTCAAAAAATAATTTTCTGTCATTCTTTTGTCTTTATCTAGTGCCTTTCCACCTCATTCACTCCTCCTCAAGCACATTGCCCTTCTTGCAAGCTCTCTGCTGTGCCCCAGTCACATTGCAAGTTCATTCCTGCCTTGGGATCTTTGTTCCTGTCATTACTCTCATCTTCTACATCCATATGATCACACGCCTGGCTCCTTGATATCCATTAATTCTCAGTCACATTTGAACTTATCAAAGTGGTCTTTTCTGACCTCTCAATTTAAGCGGTCCCTTTCCACCTTCACATTAGCCTTGTTAATGTTTTTTAATTTATAAAAAAATAGATATTTTTTCTTTTTGTGTGTCTGTGTAATCGTTTAGGATCTCTTTTCTGCATTCTAGAATATTAAGTTCAATAAATGCAGGTATCTTGCCTCTTTTTTTACTGTTATATTCCCAGCACATTGAACAGAGTGTGGCATGGGGTCAGCACTCTATATTTGCTGAATAAATGTGTGATGTAATGTATTAGTTAGGGAAAAATCTAACTAAAATGAAAGGACACTGAGAAAGTATCCAGAGCCTTCTCTAAACTAATTTCAGATGCCCGTATTGATTTCTAACTACAGTGAGAGGTCCTCCTGAGCTTGGAAGGTGTGAGAACCTATAGGACTGCTTGTCCCCAATGCCTGGGCCGTGGACTGGTACCGGTCCATGGCCTGTTAGGAACCAGCCTGCATAGTGGGAGCTGAGCAGTGGGCGAACGACTGAAGCTTTATCTGTATTTACAGCCATTCCCCATTTCTCACCATCCCTCCTCTCCCCGCAGTCTGGGGAAAAATTGTCTTCCATGAAAGTGGTCGCCGGTGCCAAAAAAGTTGGGGACCTCTGCATAAAAGTTAACAATGACCATCTGCCTGGTAGAGGAAGATAGGGACAGATCCAAACAAATATTTTTCCTGGATAATGTACCAGACCCATTTCATTCTCTGCCTGAATGTCATCCAGCTTTTCCATTGACATTCTGATCAAAGAACCTCAAAGCCTCAATTCTACATTTAAGCAGAATCAATCGTGCTCCACTGTGTCCCCACCTGTCCTCCTCCAGGTCTCTGTGGCAGTTGCCTTCCCCTTGTGGATTCCCACAGCCACTCTCACTAGTACCCTCAAATCCTTCAGAGCCTTGGTATTTGCACTACCAAGGCCCAAAGTAAACATTTTAAAACATTGCCAATTTATGTTATTAAAGATTTAAGAGTTCTATCTTCAGCTGGGCCCTTTTTTTTTTTTTTTTTTTT
>NW_012150897.1:532885-534438 GCF_000956105.1 Propithecus coquereli
TTCCAAAAAATATAAACTACTTCTACAGCCTGGCGGGTGACATTACTCAGTCTATAAATGGCAGACAAAGTCACAGAGGGATTGAGAATTGCACATTGGCCATCATAAAAGCTTTAGAAAGAAATCTGCAATTAGTAGCTTGGATGCCTCCAAGTCACGTAATATAAAAACTTAGGATGATTTATGGGCTGACAATTGGACTTTAATAATCTCTGGAGCTTTCAGAAGTACACATTTAATCAGGTCTTCAGCTTTCAGTGAGATAATAAACACCAAGCCAGAATAGTTAGACAAATGATTGAGAGGCCCAGGAAATCATTACTTTGCAGTTAAAAATCAATCAGCCCTCGCTTATCCTTTATGAGTGTGTTGGGTACAGAAGACACTTTGTGTGCCTATGTATACCCCTGTATGGCCATGTGTACCCTTCAGCCACAGAGCGTATTGCTGCCACTCTTGATATATTGGATGAAAGTATTTTCTTTGGCATATTTTTTAAAAAAGATAGCAATTGGGTGCCAACGTATTTTGAATTCAATACTTAACAACTAGAACAAAAATATCCCAACTGTTATAATTACTTATGTAGAAAATTCATTAGTGGTAAAGCCTTTACATTTTCAAACAAGATATCAAACTTCAGAAATAGGATGCCATACCAACATTTAAATTCTGTTCCTAGTGCCTAAGCACTTTATGCTTAGGTGTGTTAGCTGTCAATCCATATTAGAGTATGCAGTGACCTTATTCCTATTCTTGATTGCTCCTTGAACAGAAACATGTTTCCTGAGATAAATAATTGTCATCTCCATAAATATGTCTGGAGCATGTGATAAAGAAATGAATACAGACAGGTATCAGTGATTAAATTGTGTTTTTAATTGCCTTCTGAGAAACTTGTGAGATTTTGCTGAAAACACAGCAAAGCCAAGGAAAATGTTAACTGAAAATACATCTGAGTAGGCAGAGTTACTGGTATTACATAGAAATATAGCTACCTGAGAGCATCCACTTTCTCAAGTTCTACTTGGTTTTACATACAGAACCAGTGATTGCAACAGTTTCTCCTTTAGAGCAAATGACTTCACAAAGGAAGACCAAATGCCATATGTTGGCAGGAAAACAAATTTTCATACATGGTTTCCATTGTAAGACATTTGCCAAGGTGTCCAAGTGAGGTATATAAAGATATCCCTAGAAATTATTATACTATTATAAACTTTATACAGATAAATAGGCCAGGGATGGTTAGTGGCTAGGATGGCTCTGGGAGGGAAGGTGTTGTGTGCTGATAACACCAGTCCATAACCATGATCCTCCTACCGTATGTTCCTGTCCAGTGGAATACTCTTCTCCTGTCCTTCATATGCCGAAGACTAGCACTTGCTTTCTTATTACTTCTTTTGCTTTGAAGACTTGGTTTGTCGATTTTAACTTTTCAAAAAGCCAACCTTTTGTTTCATTAATCCTCTGTATTTTTTTAAACCTCAATTTCATTTACTTCTGCTATGATCTTTGTTATTTCTTTCCTTCTACTAATTTTGGGTTTGGTT
>NW_012150897.1:534488-535381 GCF_000956105.1 Propithecus coquereli
AATCTTTCCGATTCTCTCAAGTTCTCATTCTCCAATAGTGAGCCCTTCTCTTTCGAAAGATAGTTAGCATACATTCAGCAAATATTTATTGAACTATTATGTGCCAGATGATGCAACAAACAATAAAGATATCAGGGATAAATGCTCAAATTCCATTTCTTCTACTTCTGAACTTACCTGTTTCTTCATTCTGTAGTGTACTTCATTATTACCTGTTTGAAAACTGCTCTCGAAGACAAATCTCTCCAAATAGGTTTTGATCCTGTTCTTCATCTCTTTTGGGATCTTTTCCCATCATTTATCCCAACTTTGTTATATTTTCAGTCTTTCTCTTTCTACTACTTTCTTCTTCTCCATCTTATAAATATGGTCAAATGATAAGTATTGTACAGAAGATCTCTTTTGCTATTTCTTTGTTATAATTTACTGTACAATCCACTATAGTCTCTAGAGAAATTATTATTGCAAAGATCATTAGTAACGTCCACTCTAATTTCTGCTTGACCTTTTTGTATAAAATGACTGTTGACCAAGTCCCACATTCTTGAAATTCTCTCTTCTTTGAATTAAATATTACCATTCATTTATTCATTCCTTCACATATTGATCCTTTGTTATGGACCAGGAACTGTTGCTAGGTCCTGGTGACATAGTAATAAACTAGATGGAGTTTTTAGAATTAAGAGATAGAAGAGAGGCCGGGCACAGTGGCTCACGCCTGTAATCCTAGCACTCTGGGAGGCCGAGGCGGGCGGATCATTTGAGCTCAGGAGTTCAAGACCAGCCTGAGCAAGAGCGAGACCCCGTCTCTACCAAAACTAGAAAGAAATTAATTGAACAGCTAAAAATATATAGAAAAAAATTGGCCAGGTATGGTGGCGCATGCCTGTAGT
>NW_012150897.1:536740-537946 GCF_000956105.1 Propithecus coquereli
TGTGTGTGTGTGTATGCTTTGGAAAGAGACCAATATCCTACTTCTCTGTCAAGCATAGTCTATTAGAAGTGGGAGGGAAGTGAAACAATCTGTTGAAATCTCTGAGCAGTCTTGGATTTTTTTTTCATAGCTCATCTTTACAGGAAGACTTACAGCCTTGACTGAGTCCTAGAAAGCATGTAATTGTGGTTGTCATAATAAAGCCCTGAAGGAAAGAGCAAGTCTATGAGCTTGCCCGGCTTTTGACATGGTAGCCAACTCTTTCTATCAGGTATTCATAGACTTGCTCTATCCTTTTAAGCAGAGTGCTGGATTTTGATGAGCAAGGACTATATTTGCCTTCACTGCTGACATGCATTTAAGCTGTCATTCTTCAATGCTTCATTTTGGTTATATCTTCACTTTAGCAGGGTTATTACCTACCAGTGAAAAACTCAGAATGTGTGTTACAGAGGCTTTTTATTTTAAAGACATTCAAAAAATCTCCTAGTTTATATTATACTATTTCAGCCACTGATTTTATATGCTTAGAAAGAAATACAGATAGAGATAGGTATAGATATAGATATGTAGGGAGAGATTTTTGATGCAGGTAATGACAAAGAGTGTACAGCAATGGTTGTTGGTTATCACAGCATCAAACATCAAAGGAAGACAACAGATAGTTAAGGACCTCTGATGGTATCATGAAGTTCTATGGCAGACCTATCTCCAAAATAAGAAGCCAAAGGCAGTCACGTGTGGTGTTCAATCAATTATTATTGTTATTTGGGCCATTCAGAAAGTTTAGAGGAGCATCTGCAGCTAGTTTGAGCTAACATAAAGTTCTGGTCTGGTTTCTTCCCTTACTGTAGGACAACTGACAATAGTTCTCAAAGTGTCATCTGAGGAGCTCTGGGGCCCTTGGAGCACTTTCAGGGAGTCCCATGAGACACTTTTAAGGGGTCTATGAAGTCCTCCCTTTTCCAACTACTACCATGAGAGTCCAGATTTTTTTCATATGCATCAATCAAAACAACAGATCGAGTGCATAAGCAGATATGAGAATCCAGCTGTCTTCTATTAAGACAGATTTTAAAAAGATTTGTAAAAATTTATACACTACAACTTCTCTCATTTTGTTTTTGTTTTGGAAAATGTATTAATAGTTACTTTTCATAAACTATGTTATTTGTATTAATGTGGAATTTATTATTTAAAATATAT
>NW_012150897.1:537996-540217 GCF_000956105.1 Propithecus coquereli
AATAAATCATATGGGATATTGGAATTTAAAGTAACTAGAGCTTCTCTAGGAGAGGTATGTTTCTACCCTACAAAGAAATAAAATCTGGGGATCTGGGGAAACCACATGGGGAAGCTTGCTGGGACTTTCTTCTGTTCTTTCGATAGGTAGTTTCGTAATTTGAATTTATTAGTTGGTAGTTTGGGTAGGTTGCTATATGGATGAGGATTCAGTATACATTAAAGTATCTACAATCTTTGTGAGGATTTGAGAGAAAAGAAAAATGGTTAAGACCACTTGGGTTAAGGTACTTGATATGTGCATAATTGTGGTGGGAATATAATGTGTATTTGTTAACAGTGAGCACAATTATTCTGTCAGTCTGCCACATTTTAACATGTTTCCAAAGTCAAAATGTAACAAGCTCTTTTTGCTCTCCAGTGCTTACTGCATACCTTCTCTGTGTGTGAGGAATTTCCCACTGTATGAGTTTTGCCTGTCTAGGGCAGCAGTCTCCAACCTTTTGGCACCAGGGACCAGTTTCACGGAAGACAATTTTTCCACGAACCAGGGTGGGAGGGTGGTTTTGGGATGATTCCAGTGCATTACATTTATTGTGCAGTTAGACCTCTCTGCTAATGATGATCTGTATTTGCAGCTGCTCCCCAGCACTAACATCACTGCCTCAGCTCCACCTCCGATCATCAGGCATTAGAGTCTCATAAGGAGTGCGCAACTTAGATCCTTCACATGCACAGATTACAGTAGGGTTTGACTCCTATGAGAATCTAATGCCCCGCTGATCTGACAGAAGGCAGAGCTTACTGAGGTGTTGTGAGCAATGGGGAGTGGCTGTAAATAAGGCGAAGCTTTGCTTGCTGGTCCACCACTCACCTCCTGCCCTGAGGCCTGGCTCCTAACAGGCCATGGACCGGTACCAGTATGCAGCCTGGGGGTTGGGGACCACAAGGCTAGGGTAAAAGCCAGAGACTTGCTTTTCCAGTTTTCCCTGGAGTTAAGACATAATAATATGACCTGAGCAACACAAATTAGACATAATTAGAGATTTCAGTTTAGAGAAGAGTGATATAAAGGAGGAGGTTGTGCACAGAATCCATCCTGCTGAGGATGGTAGAGGGTGGTAGAGGAACATGGAACATTCAGAGACAGCAATGGCAGTGTCTGTGAGGTGACCTATTCCCAGCATTGGCCGCAATGCTTTCGCTCAGTGGCAGTGGCACTGTGGTCTTCACTCGGAAGTCGTAATGGTGAATTGTTCCTGGCTCTGTAGCCTCCAAGCCTTGTTCTCTGGCTCCCCTGGATTTCCTGTAAGCTACCTAACATCTTTGCAGTCTTTTTAGGCTTAATGGAATAAGATGGATTCTACTGATTAGAACTCAGAACATTGACTAATGCTGTCTTTCTAATAGTTGTAGCATTGTTTCACATTACTCTCATTGGATCCCTATGAACATAGCTTCACAAATGGAAGGAACTTTAATAGTTACCTGGTTTAGACCCACTCCTACCATATTTCTTTTATTTATTCATATTTTAAAAAAATAGAAAATTGAGGTTCAGAGGGCCTGAGCACAGTGACCGTATAGTGAAACTCACTGGTTTGGGAAACTAAAGAACAGGGTCCAAAACCTGGGTGACTTTGGGTAAGTTACCTAACCCTCTGCCTCAGCTTCTCGCCGTGTAGAGTTGTCAGATTTAGCAAATAAAATACAGCCTATTCCATACTTGGGACATACTTATACTGAAAATTCGTTTTTATAAAATTTAAATGGATATTCTGCATTTTATCTGACAAAGACAAATACAATTTGTGAAAAGGCAAAGATAATGAATACAAAAGCATTTTTGTGCCACAAAATACATTGCAATTGTTATATCTATTATTATTGTCTAAGGTCAAACATCTAGTTAGTGGCATAGCAACTGTTACTTTTATATTGAGGTTCAAAGAGGCTAAATAACGTACATGGGTCACAGAAATTTAGCTCAGCAATATTAAAATATTTGTTGAAAGAGTTAATGCTTATTCTGAAATTCTAGTTTATTTAAAATAACTTACAAGCCAGGCTGGACTGAAAACTTACTCTCCTTTTAATTAATGCCGCCCCAAGTATCATTTATATAAACATTTGTCTCTGTCACTGACACCAATTTTAGATAGTAAATTCTGGTACGTATCCTCAACTTTAAAAAAGATTATTCTGCAGACTATAAGCCAAAC
>NW_012150897.1:553043-554455 GCF_000956105.1 Propithecus coquereli
ACACAGGGTCAGGATCATCAAGACATCACTAGGAAACAGGAATTTTTCGGCTCCATTATAATCTAATGGGCCCACTACTATATATGCAATCAGTCATTGACTGAAGCATTGCTGTGTGGGCCACGACTGTGTGTGTATGCACACACACCTACACAAACATAACACTATATTTAATGACATTGAATATATTTTACATGGGCATATATTCTTCAGGTGCTAAGGTCCCATCACTTCCTCCTTTCTTTCAATTGGCATTACTACATATTTATTTTTCACTCTGGCCCAATAGACATTTGAATTTGTAAACCCCTTGAGAGAGGTCCACCTGCCTCAGTTTCTTGTGTAAATTGAAGATAAGAGACCTTCTGTTAGTGATCTCACAAGATATTCTGGAGGCTAGAATCAAGTGATGGATGCAAGAGACATGAATACATGGAGGAAGCACAATGTTGTTGTATCAGTACCGTAGTAAATAAGTAGTAAAAACCATTACTATTATTACTATTGTGATCACCTCACTTTTCCAATGAAATGTGGACATGCAATTCAGGAGGTCAGAGCGGTACAGAGGGGATGCATAATAATATTGCTGCACATTTCCAGTCTCTTTCAGTGTAGATATTTTCTCACAGTAGATTTTTTCCTTGTCAATACAGCTAAGTATGATCTTACCAACAAAAATGACAGCTGTATGTAAACTAAAATGAGGACTTCTAATTGGGAAAGGTCATAATCTTGGGAGTCATGAGATACTGATATGGTTCTCTCTGTTACTAACTAGCTGTAAAAACATGGATAAATTATTTAACTTCCCTTGGCTAGTTCCCTTATCTGTAAAATAAAGTTATTGGGCTAGGATAGTTTCTAAAGTTTCTTCCAGCTTTGTGATTCTACAGGTCTAGGAGAATATTTTTGCTTTCTTAATAACAAGCTTTGTGGATGCTTTCAGAATTGGTTCACATTGTCTGGAAATTTAGGCTATATCTGGAAATTGCAAGTGGTTACCATTTCAGATGTGCAAATCTATTAAGAAAGCATCATTATATATATGATGGATGTCTTCAATAAACCAACCAGTGAGTACAGTACACTTCATTTATACCATATTGGTAGGGAATGAAGAGTTTCACAAGCATGCATTTTCCAAATAATTGACACATACCCCTTTAAGAACCAAAAATCTGTTTTTATAGAATTATTTCTCAAAAACACATTCTGTATTCCTGTCTCCTTTGAAGAAGAAATGTAAACTCCTCTTTATGATTCTGGTGAGAGCTCTTTACTGCCCAAGGGCTTTTTGTACATTGAGGAGAACCTTCCATAGACACTTTGTACCTTGATTTATGGTCAATGAATTGGACTTGTAGGTTCAGTTAACAATAGTTTAATTATTAAAATGTGTTAGTTATATA
>NW_012150897.1:555649-563023 GCF_000956105.1 Propithecus coquereli
AGATCATGCTTATATTATAAACATTTAAAACCTTAATTTTTTAGAACATAAGTTGATTTGGAGCCAACATTTTAGCTACAATACTATCTAATTTCACAATTTGTATGTTTTATAACCTTATTTTGAAGTCACATTATTGTTAAAGTGTTATTTTGCTGTTCTGTGTTACTATTAATATAATATCCTCAGGTTCTTTTGGTGTAGGAGGTCTATTTGTTCTGAAATTAAGTGGTCCAAGCCTGCTTTGCTTTTTGAGTTGATCTCCCTCTCTCTTTTCTCTTTTTTTTTCTATGCTTACCTTCACAGGTTCAGTCTCACTTCTTTCTTGAGTCTATTCTAATCAGGCATTATCTAAGGAGGATCTGACATTAATCAAGCAGCCATAGACTGTGGTGGAATGAGTTTATGATGAGCCGTAGGAATCTGACCTGCTCTCTGCTTGTGGATGAAGCCACACAGTTCACCTTACTGCCGAGTTCTTTTGCTCTGAATTCTACTTCATTGGAACTAAAATTCTGATTTGCCCCTCATCACCGTGGATTGTAGGTTTGCTGAATCTTGTCAGATATATGGGAATGTTGTTCTGCTAAATAGGAGAAAACTTAGAACAGACAAGGTTGGGCACAGGATTAAAAATCTACTAAATCAGGGTCATTCACTTTGTGACACCTGCCTTTTTGAATTTTGACTTTGTCGTGAAGTTTGTGACACTATTTTTCTCTGACTACCACACTGGCCCCAGATGGTGAGGCTCGTTATTATATTGTGGTTCTTAGTTCTCTTTGGCATGTTGAAGACAGGCTGAAACTTTCAAAATAATATTTCAGGTCCTAGTGGACCCTTAATTGGAGGTAAATACAGATTTTCAAGGACTGTAATCATCTAGTTTGCAAATAGAGAGACTTAATTTCCCCTAATTAGTTGCCCTTCCACGGCCTCAGTCCTTGTGGCTTTTTAAGAAATCGGTCTTCTGCTTCCCATTCTGCCTCTTGAAGCCCCTGTTTCTATTTCACTTGGTAGGGGGCCAGCCAGGATGGCATGGGGAGACACTGGCTTCAGTTTTAATCCACCTTGTGGATTGTTATGCAGAGATAACCACAAACCAGCCAATAATTTCTCAAGTCAGATGATTTCGTGATCTTCACCTCTGTCCTCGATCAAGTTCCATAATAGAATTCAGTGGTCATTGAGTGGTGCTCAAACTTGAACCCGTCTTGTTCACCTGGGAGGCTTGTTCTACCTCCAGAGGTCTGGAAACAGCATAGCTCAGACGGAGCCTGAGAAGTTCTATCAAATTCTCAGGTGATTATGTTGCTTCTGGTTGAAGAACCACGCAGAGAACCACAAAGGGCAATTCATATCTATACTGAGCTCAGAGTGAAGCTATTATTAGGAGTTTCCAGCTGTCTTGTGGATTTTGATTGAAAAGAGATTTACCCAGGATACCTAAACTGAAGAAGTAAAACGGGAGGATGAATTTCAGGCCATTTGAAAATATCAGTGTCTTAATTTACAGTGTGAAGATAATTCAGATTCTGTTCCAATAGTCAGTCAGCCCTTTTTGTGTTTGTCAAGCAAACTGATCTCCTGGACAATGGAAGATTTTTTCATTCCTTTCACTTATTATCCACAGGGCTGCTGCCAGAGAATGTAAGTGTCAATTCCAGTGGTCCACATTGTAGTGAGTCACCTTCAATCAATTTTATTTGGATACTAGTGATTGCTTTTGAAACTTCAAGGAAAGGATATCCAGGAGAATAGAGACCCGTATTGTCTTTTTAACTGAGTTGCTATTCTAAAATGAGCCATGCTGCATTTTAACAAGTCAGTAAATAGGACACTTTGAGGATCTAAAAAGCATTGCAAGCTATGTTTTGATGAGAATGTTGAACACGGCTTACTTTTTAAAATGCATAGGCCTTCTTCGGGACTGTATTTTCCAGACGAGATTTCACAGCACTGTAATCTGTGGATCTGGAGGACAGCACACTTGCTTCTCAGATGTCTCTGAAAGGGACAGCTCACCCTCAAAGATCTCTTCTTTTCCTTTCAGCAAGAAGGGTGCACTGCCCAGTTAGCAACCCCTGTCCTCCACTGACAGCCCTGAGCTCCTTTTTATTCACAGAGCAATGCCAGTGTCATTACCTCTCAGTTTCTGTCTTCTGTGAGCACTGGGGATCCTCCTGAGACATGCCATCCCCATCACCCCAAGTCGATATTCATTTGCTTTCTTCAGGGTCCACAGCGCCGGGCTATGATGCTCATCAGAGACATTCTCATTGTCAAAGTGGTTAAGTAGGAAGTATAATTCCTGGTCTAACAATCATTTGGCGTCTGCTCCCTGCGTACCTACAACCTAAACAAAATACATAGCAATTTTCCAAATGACAGTTTGCCACTTAAAAAACAATCAGCAATTGACAATAAACCAATTCAACACAAGCCATCTGAAATTAAAAACTGCAAGTTAGTATTAAGAATGTGGTTAAGGTTTGTCTGAATTTTTGAATAATATTTTTGGTAGCTTCACAAATAATTATAAAGGATTTGTCAGGATAAATTATCTCTGGATTACAACTTATTTTACAATATGAATTAAAAAATCTAACATGGAGTTTATTGAATATTTTTCTCTGAATACTCTTATTCTTTAAATAATTTTATTAGCTAAATGAAGAGCTTAAGAATTTCAAAAAATGTGTAGTATATATCCAAAACCCCTCACCTGGAACCGTTGGGGCCGAATGTGTTTTAAAATTCAGAATTTTTCAGATTTTAGAAAACTATTATGGACATAAACTGTATATTATATAACAGCTCCTGTGGGGTCTGGGGCAACGTCACACAATCTAATATTAATATTTCTACAACAAAATGAATGAATCCATGAAGGGGGATGTTTACAAAGGGCTATAAATATCAATTCAGGTTAAATTATTTTTGCCAAAAGAGTTGAAAAGCACCTTTGATATTTAGAACTTTTTGGATTTTGTAAGTGCAGATGAGAAATTGTGAATTTTTACCACTCTTATAAAATGTTATCGTCAATTCACTGATGTGGAGTCTGCACTGAGTAGATCTTCAGTAAATTGAGGGAGTCACTTCTTAATCGGTATCAAAGTAGAAATGAATATTTCCCTTAGGGCAGAAACATGGCTCTCTGTGTCACATCATTAGTGTCACCTCTTTCCCCTTTCTGTGTCACCCCTGAAACAAAGGGATAAGATGTAGTTTCTGTTTAATCTTGAAAAATGTGTGTGGACAACAAAAGGGTATAATTTGGTGCCATGCAGACCAGAGATGTTCAATAAGTAACCATTTCATTTCACTTTCTTACTAGCAATTTTATTGATAGCGAAAGGTATAGAATGTGGGATGGCTTTGCCCATATATGTAGTTATGATGTCGATGCTCAAAAATGTGCAGATCAACTGAGCAGTGTGGCTTAAAAATGGTCGCTGAGAAGCATGTCTTCCCATGTGTTTGTGCCATTTTTCACACAGGGGAAGATACTTTGCTAAAAATTCAAAGGCTGTTGCAAGCATTGCCCTTTTAGCCTGTTTTTATCTGCTGTGTATGAGGCTGTCTATGCATAGACATGGATCAATCTCCTTGAATCCACATATATCTGTATTTGTATGGCTATAGATGCTGCCTACTACTCACCAATTTCAGAGTTCTTCAACACAACCCCCATGACAGTACATTCAGTCACCTTATTTCTGCAGGTTTTCCAAGGCAGAGTAACTCCTTTGTTTTTGAATTTTTTAATACAGTCTAAGTAAACAGGTATTTGTCTAGATAGCCTTTGATTATACAGAGTTCAGTACTTAGGAATTTGTTAATAGTAATGGGCAGCTGCCAGGAGGGAGACATTAATTTTTAGCTGATAAATCTCTTGGCTAAAAAAGAAATTTCACTTTACTTTTTTCCTCTCCATTTCTTTCTTTCCATTTTTTACCTCTCCTTTGTCCTAAATAAATAAGATCTTCTGCTTTATGGAGCATAAGCACTTATAGCTCAAAGAGGATTACTTTAAGATTAATTACAACAATTTCTAGCATAACCTAGGAAGTATTTATGACTGTGTATGTATATGTGTGTGTGATTATGAATAAACTATTACCTACATAGTATTTTATGTACACTCTTTTAACATTTTTCCTCTATGAATATCTGTGACTTAGTGATGTCTGCAGCCAGAGGCCCCATAACACTTAACCTCTGATACAGTTTCTAGCACTAGGTCTATTAAGAGCTACAGATGTTTTGCATCCATGTAAACTGAATCAATCCATCTGTATCATGCTGCTTAGACTAGATTATATAACCTAGTCTTTCTTTTGAATATGGGAAAAGCATAGATGTTTCTGCTTTGGGTGTCTCTCTATTGAGAATGGCTTTGATTTTTGTTAATGTATGCTATTTACTACCCAAATACACCTGTAGACTTTTGGGTTACTTTTGAGTTTCTCATTCCTCAGTTTGCTTATTTATATCCATTTCCTTCACTTTTATTGTGTCCATTATATGTAAGATATTTTGCAAAGGTGATGTAGGTATCAAATTACAGAGATATATTTTTTAATTATCTAAATTCCTTTGGATAAATATCAAGTAAACTTATCATAGGCCTATTTTCTATAAGAAAGAGCTATTTTTTAATTGACACGTAATAACTGCACATATTTATGGGTTATGTAGGAGTGTTTTGATACAGTCAGTGTACAGTCAGTGATCAGATCAGGATAATTAGTTGATTCGTCATCTCAAATACTTATCATTTCTTTGCATCGGGAATATTCAATATCCTCTCCTCCAACTATTTGAAATGTATTTTTGTTGACTATAATCATCCTATAGTGCTATGGAACACTACAACTTACTCCTCCTACCTAGCTGTAATTTCATATCCTTTAACAAATCTCTCCTTATGCCCCTCACCCCCTACCCTTCCCAGATTCTAGTAACCTCTATCCTACTTTTTGCTTCTATGAGATCATTTTTTTTTTTTTTTTTGGCTTCTACATTTGAGTGAGAACATGCAGAGTTTAACTTTCTGTTCCTGGTTTATTTCACTTAAAATAATATCCTTCAGTTCCATCCGTGTTCTGTGAATGACAGGATTTCAATCATTTTTGTGGCTGAATAGTATTCCATTGTGTATAGATACCACATTATCCACGCATTGGCTGTCGGACACTTGGGTTGACTCCATATCTTGGCTACTGTGAATAGTGCTGTAATAAACATGGGGTGTAGATATGTCTTCGATATACTGATTTCCTTCGCTTTGGATACATTTTAATGCCTGGTAGAATTGCTGGATCATATGGTAGTTCTATTTGTAGTTTTCTGAGAAATCTCTATACTGTTTTCCATAGTGGCTATACTAATTGACATTCCCACCAACAGCATATGACTTCCCTTTCTCCACATCCTCACCAGCGTTTGTTATTTTTTGTCTTTTTGATAACAGCAATCCCAACTGGGGTAAAATGATATCTCATTGTGGTTTTGATTAACATTCCCCTGATGATTAGTGACATGGAGCATTTTTTCATATACTGTTGACTATTTATGTCTTCTTTTGAGAAATGACTGTTCAGATCATTTTCCCAGTTTCAAATTGGATTATTTGTTTTATTGTGGTTGAGATCTTTCAGTTCCTTGAATATTCTGGATATTCATACCCTGTCAGATAAATAGTTTGCAAATATTTTATTTCATTCTGTAGATTGCCTTTTCACTCTATCGATTATTTCCTTTACTGTGCAGAAGCCTTTTGGTTTGATATAATCCCATTTGTTAACTTTTGCTTCAGTCGCTTGTGGTTTTGAGGTCTTTATTCATAAAATCTTTTCCCATACCAATGTCCTGAAGCATTTCTCCTATGTTTCCTTCTGTAGTTTTATAGTTTCAGGTCCTATATTTAGGTCTTCAATTCATTTCATGTTGATTTTTGCACAGGGTGAGAGGTGGAGGTCTAGCTTCATTTTCTGAATATGGATATCCAGATTTTCTAGCACCATTTATTGAAGAGACTGATCTTTCCTCAATGAATGGTTTTGGCACCTTTGTCAAAAATCAGTTGGCTATAGATACATGGATTAATTTCTGTGTTCTATATCTCGTTCTTTTAGTCTGTGGGTCTGTTTGATGCCAGTACCATGCTGTTTAGGTTACTACAGCTTTGTAGTATTATTTTGAGGTCTGGTAGTGTGGTTCCTCCAGCTTTCTTCTTTTTGCTCAGGATTGCTTTCACTATTCGTGATCTTTTTGTGGTTCCATACAAATTTTATGATTTTTTGGGGGGTAAGGAATAGCTATTCTGTATGAGTAAAGAGGTATTTTTAAAAAAAATTTATTATGGCCTAAAAAGAATATTGCAGCTTATCCCATGGCACCACAGTGGTAGTGAATTTTCTGGAGCTGTTTCCTATAGCAAGCTATAGAATTTTATGGGATTCCTCCCAACAGTCTTCTCCATAGGTCAAGTTTTATAGTCAGAACTATACATTTACATCCCTTATAAGAAATGAACTTGGGACAAAAGTGATGAAGACCATTTTTGTCTAATGTAGGATCAAGGCCAGAAATTAGAACCAAGATACTAGTTAAATAAAAGTTAAAGTGTGGCTTGGCAGCACAGCATGGGTCAAAGTTAATAGATTAGGCATTGATTCAATTGATATTTATGCCACAACGGGGATCAATTCAGAGAGAAAAGTAGCAGAAGGAATAGAGCCAGTGTGTTTTAATCAAGAGGACCGAGAATGCTCCAAGTCCTTGATTTCCTATATTCTTGTAGTTGTGAAACTGATTGCATAGAAAAAAAGGGTAAACAAGCCAAACCCAAGTGGCATCCTACTACTCACATCTGGTCCTGGATCCACGTGCAGCAACCAGGCTGGGGAGGCAGATTCTGGCCTAGAAATGCTGGAGTACTAACATGTAACATCAGGAAAATAAGCTGAGTTTCCATTTTGCTATTAAATTGCTATGGTATGTACAAAAAATTTCTTAGTCATCCTGGATCTTCAGCTTCCTTATCTGTAAAATAAGGAAACCACATGTAGTTTTACTTCTCTTCTAAGCAAATAATGCTAGCATTTTAAGTGTTTGCCCCTGTGAACCTGAAAATGCATTTGGTTCCTTTTTATAATCTCATGTTAATTTGTTTCATGTTCTAGTTTATAGACTTCAATTGATGATTTTGACAAATGAAATCTCTGTGTTAAATTTCAAGTATGAATACCTGCTATTTCATTCAGAGAGTCTTATAGGGAATACATCAAGGTACATCATAATAAAATTGTTTACAACCAATGATAAACAGCCAGAGACATGATTTTTATATTAATACAAATTGTA
>NW_012150897.1:565328-569534 GCF_000956105.1 Propithecus coquereli
GACTTGGTGGCGGGGGACAAGGGCAACATATGTAACCTAAACATTTGTACCCCCATAATACGCTGAAATAAAAACAAAAACAAAAACAAAAACAAAACAAAACAAAAAATTACCAAGATAACTGATGTTAATTAAGAGACTTTAAAACGTCATCTTACCGAGGAGTATTAAAAAATGTCCCTAAATTAATAGTGCTATGGGGAAAATCCCAGAGATAGATTGAAGTATACACGATGGTGATTAAATCATCATTCACATTTCATGATTTTTAGGGAAATGCCATATGATTTTTAGGGAAATTCCATATTCACACAGGACACAATGATATTCAATAAGGAACACACAGACCACCTGAGTATAATTTTATCCTTCCCTCACTCTACCTTCTAGTCTTTCTTATTCTGCTTCCTTCCTTCCTACTCTCTCTGCCTCTTTCTTCTCTCTCTCTTTTTGTCTTTCAAAGCTCATATCTCCTTTAATATAACATATGAATTATTTATATGACCTTATATGCATTATTATCTACATATATAGAATATTAGCTCTATGAGAACAGGCATTGTATATCTGCTTGCTTGGCTACCTGTTTTTGGATGACTTCCTTCTTAATTTCCTCTAGCCATATGTAACTACAGAGTCTGCTCTGTAAGCAGTAGAAACCATTTTAAGACAAAAAATTTGGAGGTTTGGGGTGGGCATATTATTAGGGAAAAAGTAGGTCTTCAGGAACTGAAATCTGGATGACCAGATGTGATGAGAAGGCAGTAGCACAGTGAGCTCTGCAGGATAAGCTAGAACAACAGGTGTAAACAAGGATGTCTCTGGAAAACAGGAACACGTGGTTAACTAACTGAAAGGAGGTATTAAGGCACTAACTTGAAAAATGATGTGGTTGAATATGGGAGAGGGAAACAAAAAGATCAGAGATTCTTTTGTAATTCCACTTTCTCTGAACCAGGAAAAGCATCTGGAGATCTCTCCAATGTCTTTATAGCATGGCTTTTGGATCCCTCAATGGAAATGTTTCTTTATTTGACCAAATGTAAAGGATCTTGGACTCACTTTTTCAGAAATCATAAGGTATCTTTTTTTCTAGCGATTCATTAAAAGCAAAAGTGATTTATCATAATGGGATTATGTGGTTCCCAACACTGAGAGGATATTGAATCCAGAGCATGACACCAATCATGAGAATAAAATGCTCATTCTCCTCATCTTGACCAGTGGCAAGTTATCTAATGTTTAAGACCCAGAATGGATAATCTGTCCTCGGGTGGTAATTAGTCACTTCTCTGTAACCTAAAAAAAAAAAAAAAAACTTCTTTTATAATCTCTCGGCTCTTTTAAATTAAGAGTTAATATAATAGCTATTCAAACTAATAGGTAGCTTGACTTTTAACGAGACTATATAATTAATCTATTCATTTAAAATATGTGGACTCCTGATTTATAATTAGAGTCTCTAGTTTTAGAAGGTAAGACCAATATTTACCCCTGTATGCCCCCTGCCAAAGGGCTGCCACAGACATTGGCTGGTAGTTAGTCATTTATACCGACAGCAAAAACATTTTCACGGGGTTCCAAATCTGCAGTCTCTCAGCTGTCAGCTTGGTGGCGAACGTTAGAATGCTGAGTGCTTTTGGCTGGGGATGGGTATATTTGAGACAAATGAAACAAAAAGCAATATTAAAATAGGAATGTATTTTTTCTATTTTTATGTTTCTCTGTATGTCTCTGCCTCTCTGCTTCTGTGTATGTCTCTTTAATAGGGGAGGGGGTAATCTTTTTTTGTTAAATCTTAAGTTTTTATGTCATAATTTTTTATCATTTGTTGAATACTATCTTTCAAGCCTCTAAGTGCTTTACATGGATTATCTCTTTAAATCCTCATAAAAACCCTGTGAGGAGCATATGCTTATTATTTTTATTCTAAAAATAAAAACACTGAGGCTTACAGAAGTTTAATAACTTGCCCAAATTTATGCTTCTAATAAAGAAGCTGATATTTGAAGCAGAAATGTCTGATTTTAGAGCCCTCACTTTAAAATATGACAGAAGCCCAGTTTATTTGGTAAATGGCCACGGAAAACTTGGCTTGCGCATTCAAAAGATCATAGGTAGCATTCCTTAAAGATGTAATTCAAAGTATTTTCTTGCCATTTATTATGTGTGTGTATAAATATTTAATTTTCTCATAGTGCATTAGCCTGAGCGTATAAATAACTTCACATTAAAGGTGATAGGTCAAATTCCTCTGGCTTATGGCTTTTATCTGTGTAAATCGACTTTAGTTTCATGCCAATTCCTGCTCAAGTATTTTAGAAGTCCTTGATAGATGTCTCATATGTACTTAGCAACATGCCGGGGTATTTGGTGACTCCATTTTCCCTCCTTTAGGCATTTTACTCCTTTTCTCCGCACCACAAATATCTCAGTTCCTTTCTATTCCTTACTAAGGTTTTCCTGTGCACCATCCTAAACTTTTCCAATGCCAAAGCTGTGAGCTCTTCAGCAGTGAAGTTGGGGAAGAAGAGAGGTTGTTGGAGAATCACTGTCCTTGTTTGTGCTGTGGTTGTTAAAGAACCTAAAACCAACATCTGTGTGTCAACTTATAGTGATACTCTCAGGCATGTTCCGTTACATGTGTTGGGTCTGGAAGCCCACGTGGACTTTAAAGCCCGACAGCCCCCAGCATGTTTTTTAAGATGATCCTGAAAATAGCCACTTCAAAATGACTAAACTTTGATTATGCTAGAATTCTTTCTGGAAGCGTAACAGATATAGATTTCACAAAATGCAGTTTTTAACACAAGTAATTTTTCTCAAGGCCTTATCAAATAAAGAATTTATGGTTTGTCCCTGACCAAATGTTCCTGGCAATTTAATTTTTAAGAATATTTTGTAGCTAATAAAAGAAACTATTTTAATGGTAGCCTAGACAATTATTCCACCCGTATATTATTTTATGGGCCAGATTTGCAATTACTTTCTGCTTTCTTTGTGTTTCTTTTCCCATGTGTACCTAACAAGGGTTTCAGTAAGTTCATGCACTATGTCTGCTAACAGGGCCTTAATATATCTTTTTTGTTGATTGGAAGGCTCATCTTGAGGGAACAAAGAAAATGGAGAGCCCAATATTCTGGGCCAAATGAGCCCAAATAGCTCACCAAAGATGGAAGATATTATAACTACCCTCCATTATTTAAAGGCAAGAAAAATGGAAGTTTTGTCTTTTGCATACAAGCATAAGATATAAGCATATCTGACAGTCTTTTAATATAAGCTTAGTAGAAAAAATTAATTATACTAAAAACATGTGATATGCCAGGTTGCTTTCTGTACCTTGTAAACTATTTCTCTCTGCCGTTCTCCTTCTCACTCACATTTAAAACCTCAAAATCGATTTTGACTTGCCTCCACTTTTCTTATCTCTTATCTCCTTCTCAAAACAAAGCCTTCTTTCTTCTTCATCTCTAGCCTAATTGAAAATCTTCTCATTTAAACATAAATCCCCATAGCAGACTCTTAATCTGTTAACTGCTCTTTTCCTACTCGTTTTAGCAGATTTAGCTTTGTAAATCACCAGTTTTGTCAAGTCACTGCTTAGATGGAGAATCACCTGTACTTTCCCACTGCGTACGAGTTAATCCAATATGTAGGATTTAAAAACCTACTTAATTTTCCCTTCTCTTCCCTTCAAATATAAATTTCTTCTGAATCCTTATATGAACCCTCTATTCTGTACATGGAAACATTTCTGCCCAAACGAATCATGCTCATGGACGAAGCTGGTTTCCTTCTTTATTTTTGTATACCAATCTGTGCTTACTTTGTCATCACACCTATCATATAAGGTTTTAATTGTTTATTGTGGTCAGCTGAAAAATTCCTCACCCCAAGATGCCCATGTTCTAATTCCTAGAACCTGTGTCTTTGTTACCTTATGTGGCAAAAGCAACTTTGCACATATGGTTATGTCAAGGACCGTGACAGGGGGTGATAAACCGGGATTATCCAGGTGAACTCAATCTGGTCACATGGTCCTTTAAAAAGGAGAACCTTTTGCAGGTTATAGGCAGGAGGAGATGCGAAGTCAGAAGAAGGGCCAGAGAGATGTAACCTTGCTGGCTTTGAAGATGAAGGAAGGGGCCGTGAGGCAAGAAATGCAGGCAGCTTCTAAACACTGAAAAGAAATGAACAGATTCT
>NW_012150897.1:569584-570075 GCF_000956105.1 Propithecus coquereli
TTCTTAGCTCCAGGCACAGTGCCTGGCACAGGGTATTTACTCAATAAAAATGCTTAATAGATAGATGCCCAAACTCTCTTCTACCCAAAGCCACTCGTGTTTCAAGACTTATATCTCCATAAACATGTTATGATCTATGATAATTTTTGTTTTAATTAGGTTCAATCTAACCTTCTGTTGTGGGTCAAATCACTACTCATGTGATTCAAAATTAATGTCCCCCTCAAACCTCAAAATATGGTCTTATTTGGAATAGCATAATTACAGTTGTAATTAGTTAAGATGAGGTCATACTGGATTAGGATAGGCCCTCAAAAATGGCTGTTATTCTTATATAAAAAGGAGAGAACACATAGACACAAGAAAAGTCATATAATGACTAAGACAGAGATTGGGGTGATGAAGCTGCAAAGCCACAGAACACCCAAGGATTGCAGGAGCCACCAGAAGCTGGGAACAGTCGAGGAAGAATCCTTTCCTGGAGATTTTTG
>NW_012150897.1:571924-572523 GCF_000956105.1 Propithecus coquereli
TAGCATGTGACTATTCTCTCCCATTCTGTGAATTGTCTGTTTGCTCTCATGATAGTTTCCTTGGCTGTGCAGAAGCCTTTTAATTTGATCGGGTCCCATTTATTTATTTTTGTTGATGCTGTGATTGCTTTTGGTGTTTTCTTAGTAAATTCTTTGCCTAAGCCAATGTCTATAAGAGTTTTTCCAGTTTCCTTCTAGAATTCTTATGGTTTCATGCCTTAGGTTTAAGTCTTGTTATCCATTGTGAGTTGATTTTTGTGATGAAATTGTTTTCAGGTATAAATATTTTGAGTCTTCAATTAGACCAAAAGGTCTTTGAGAGCAAATACAGTTGTTTACACTCTTTTATCTCCCATTCCCTTTGCTTGACATATAAGATGGTGCTGGGCATGAGGAGGGCAGCAGCCTTTAGAAAAGAAAAATTCCCTGTGGATAGTGTTCTCAGAATAACTGGAATCTGCAAAGTAGTTACAGCCTTGGGAATTTGGTAGATGGTTGCCAGGGTCAAAGAGTCCTGCTGATTGACAGAAAACTAGATAAGAACAAGGCTTGAGTTTCTCTAGGCACCAGCCAAGTGAGGAGGCTCAGATCCTGGCAGA
>NW_012150897.1:572845-573866 GCF_000956105.1 Propithecus coquereli
GATGATCTTAAGGGTTAGGGAGTTAGGGATTCTATGGAGAAACTATAACTCTCATATATTGCTAGTAGGAGTGTAAGTTGGTACTAATGCTTTGAGAAATAGTTGGCAGCATCTATTGAATCTCAACATTATGGATACTTTATAATCCAGCAATTCATCTCCGAGGAACATACTCACTGGAAGGAGGAAAATATATTTATCAAAATATATATTCCAGAATAGTTATAACAGTTCTATTCATAATAGCCAAAATGGCAACAACCAAAATGCCCATTAACAGTAGAATGGATAAATGTAGAACAATCATACAGTGTAAATCTGTATAGCAGTGAGAATGACTGAACCACAACCTGACTGACTCTCACAAATATAATGTTGAGGGAAGAAAGCCAAACATAAAATAATATATACTGTGTGATTTAATGTATATGAAATAAAAAATAGTAAAAATTAAACTCTTGTGGTATCAAAAGATTAGCTATCTTTGGAGGAAAGGAGAGGTAGTGGGAATGATGGAGGCTGCCATAGTGCTGGTGATATTCTATATCCTTATCTGGGAGCTGAGTGTATGAATATGTTCACTAGTGCTAGTTCCTCAAGCTGTACAAATTAAGATTTGTGCACTTTTTCTATATGTATGTTAGAGTTCTAAAGCGTTTATATAAAAAAGAGAAAATCATGTATCCAGTACTCAGGGTCTTGCTAATGTTGAAATTAATTTAATAGTTTGCTATTCAGTACTCATCAATCGAGCTCAATTTACAAAGCACCTGGACTTGAAGTATCATTTCCTACTGTCTCTTTAGTTTGGATCATCAAATTTTTATCCAATACTTACCCTGTGGCAATAATGATGCTATGGTCTAGAATATAAAAATAACCAAGACATTTTCACTACCCAAATGGCATGACGATTAGTTTGGGCAGGCATGTATGAACAGATAATTTTAAATTAATAAAGTAAACATCATGCAGAAATAGAAACAAGATGCAATGGAACACTGTGAGTGTGTGCGAGTGC
>NW_012150897.1:573916-575874 GCF_000956105.1 Propithecus coquereli
CTGGGAAATGTTGTGCCTCTAACTTGCTTTCAGGCAATTCTCTCTCTAGAAATGGAAACCAAAAAATGTTTTGGAGGTGTTGGTGAATGCAGCAGTCATTTTAAGAGTCCCAGATAAGAAATTCGAGACTCTTTCGTAAAGAGACATGGAAAAGAACAAAAATGGATTTGAATTATTAACATTTTTGACAATAGGAACTGTGTTACTCCCTAAGGCCTGAGATTTTTAAATAACTAACATTTGTCCTCTGCTAAATAAATTCCAAGCAACTTTCTCATTGCTTTATGTATTTTAACTCATTTAATCTTTTTGATAGCCAATAAAGAGGTCTTATTTATTATTCTAATTTTACAGATGAGGTAAGAGTACAGAAGTAATTCATGAAATTCCTCTAGGATCTACTTTACACTCTCCACTCCCAATCAGAGTCAGGCTATTAACACTTGATAAGTGTGTTTAGCTACTTTCCTTTCCTTTCCTTCAATGTCCTCATGTATAAAATGTCAGACGTCATAGTGAATAGATAGAACGAAGTGTCAGTGTTGGCCCTGAGGAATCTTAATGTTTCTATATAATTAAGTAAAAGAAACTGAACTGAATGTGCAGATTAACTAACACACAAGTTAATATGAATTAAGACCTATAATAGAGGCAACAGCCTTCCCCCAAATTTCCAGGGTCTAGGCAAAAGTACAAATGGAGGCTCGTGTATCATATGTCGAGACTACATATGCTTGAAATTTATAAATACAGCTAATTTAAATATTATATAGCCTCTTATCTTGACAGACATATTCTATAACAACTGGAGGACCAGATTCAGTTAAAATGTTTAGACTTCTTAGAGTTTCATGCCAGAACATTGGTACTCAGGGAGAGCCTGTACTAGGTCCCTGAGTCCCCCACCCTTATTTCCTGGCTCCAAGCCTGACCTGCTTTTCTTTCCACTCCTGTCTCTGTCCTGTATTAGAGGGAACTTCAATGCCCATGGTAGACACCTTGTCCCATAAAACTATCCTTGTTGATGTCTCTTGCAAGTAGGATTGCCAGATTTAGCAAATAAAAATAAAAGATTTCCAGTTAAACATGAATTTCAGATACGAAACAAGTTTTTTAGTACAAATATGTCCCATGCAATATTTTGTTGTGTATCTGAAATTCAAATTTACCTGGGTATCCTGTATTTAATCTGTCAACCTTATTTACAAATATTCACTCATTAGCCAAACTTTGAGCCCACTGACGCATACTCTGATGGCTGTTTCTACTGCTCCACTGGGACAGATTCAGATCAAAGACCCACACTAGTCCCAGAGTGGTCTTGGGGCTATTTGGGCAGAGAATATTGTGGTCTGGGGCATGCAGAATGTGATCTAGTAGGTAAGGGACTTGTGCTCTTTGTAGAGGGTCACCCTTATTTCCTAGGTCTATAAATAAGAAAATAATGGACAAGGAGAACAGAATATTGTATACTAACTAGTGGGATCTCAAAAGAAATCACAGAAGAAATAGCATTTGATGTGAGTCTTAAATGATGGAAAGAATTTGGGCAGGCTGTGTTAAGGAAAGGGCATACTAGGTGGAAGTATTTCACTTACATTTTATTATGCTTTAATTTTAAACATATCAAGGCCTTTTATATGCTTTTAATTTCTTTGCCTTTAATGTGTACAAACATTAGTTACAATTCACTTTCTTAATAGTCATGAAGGTGACCTGTACATAATAAGGAGAGTTCTGCATTTTCTCCACATTTTCTCTTTGAGTATGCTGATTCGCTGCATGAGACACACACTGAACAGAATGCAGGGCCCTAGAAATGCAGCTGTTTCACTGAGCTATGGAGATTAAAAATTAGTGCAGGCCTACCAAATAGATAGGATTTAAGAAGACAAGATCCTAGAATAAAGAGAAAACTAAAAAGTGAGACAAAAGTTCTGAATGCAAGTTCTTCTCAA
>NW_012150897.1:575924-577080 GCF_000956105.1 Propithecus coquereli
GTGATGAAGCTGCAAAGCCACAGAACACCCAAGGATTGCAGGAGCCACCAGAAGCTGGGAACAGTCGAGGAAGAATCCTTTCCTGGAGATTTTTGGAGCATGGCCCTACTGACTGCTTCATTTTGGATGTCTACGCTCCAGAACTGTGAGAGAATACATTTCTTTAGTTTTAAGCCTCCCAATTTGTGGTAATTTGTTATGGCAACCCTAAGAAATGAATACATCCTTCTCTGAATGATACATTCAAAATACTTAGAACTGTTCCTGGCATGTCATTAATGCTCAAATGCTAAGCTTTATTATGTATAACTATAATCATTACTTTCTATTCTGTTTTCTGACACTGAACGCTAACTATGTAAGACCTCATACTTTTAGTTGAAGTTTTTTTTTCAATTTATTTTTTTTATTTCAGAATATTACGGGGGTACAAGTGTTTAGGTTACATATGTTGCCTTTGCTCTGCCCAAGTCAGAGCTACAAATGTGTCCATCCCCCATACAATGCACACTGTACCCATTAGGTGTGCATATACCTAGCCCCTCCTTCCCCCACCCACCTGCCCGACACCCAAAAAATGTTACTTCCATATGTACACATGAGTGTTGATCAATTAGTACCAATTTGATGGTGAGTATATGTGGTGCTTGTTTTTTCATCCTTGTGATATGTCACTTAGGAGAATGGGCTCCAGCTCCATCCAGGATAATACAAGAGGTGCTATATCACCATGGTTTCTTAAAGCCGAATAGTACTCCATGGTGTACATATATCACATTTTATTAATTCACTCATGTATTGATGGACACTTGGGTTGTTTCCACATTTTTGAAATGTGAATTGTGCTGCTATAAACATTTGAGTGCAGATGTCTTTATTATAGAATGTCTTTTTTTCCCCCTCTGGGTAGATGCCCAGCAATGGGATTACTGGATCAAATGGTAGTTCTACTTGTAGCTCTTTGAGGTATCTCCATATTACTTTCCATAGAGGTTGCACTAGTTTGCAGTCCCACTAGCATTGTATGAGTGTTCCTATCTCTTTGCATCCACACTGACATTTGTTGTTTTGGGTCTTTTTGATAAAAGCCATTCTCACTGTAGTTAAGTGATATCTCACTGTGGTTTTGATTTGCATTTTCCTGAGGATTAGAGAT
>NW_012150897.1:580209-580809 GCF_000956105.1 Propithecus coquereli
TGTGACTCCTCTCACAACGACCATATATGCTGAAGGAATACAGTTCTTCAAATACTTTTGTTAAGAGTTCCCTTCCCCTTGTTTGTCACGTTATTTCTCTCGCAATTCTGACTACAAGACCAAACCTTTGTTAGATGCTATGATGTGAACAGTCTGTTTCGTCTCCTGAGAGAACATTAGGATTAATCCCATCATGCTTCATGTTACAATGCACTTTATCACCCAGTCAGCATGTCATGTAAAAGATGAAGTTTTCAACATACTAAACAAGGATACCCATACAGATAAATCAAAACACATGCCAGACACTGTGCTGGAAACTGTTCTAGAAATCCCCATTGTGCCTCATAATACCCCTTTATGGTTGCTAGATCAGGGAAGTCAAGAGTCTTGGGAAAAAGGGCTAGACAAGTATCCAGGATTATGAGAAGGGCACTATGGGAGCTCAGGGTAATGATTATTTATCAAATGTAGAAATATTTCAATATTTTAACAATTAAGATGGCCATTCTGGGTCATCAAAAGCCCACATCTCTCAGGCTATTTATTACAATCAAATTTTTATTGTATATGGATTTGTACATTCCCTACTTTGATGCC
>NW_012150897.1:582350-582827 GCF_000956105.1 Propithecus coquereli
ATTTACACCCAGGTCTCCCTGATGATAATTACCCAAGCCTTAATCACTAGTATACACTGCCTGCCATAAATCAAGCATGCAAGGTGGATTGGGCAGGTGGAAGTTCACTTCATCCTTAAGAAAGGAAGGAAAGGAACAAGCTTCCTTCTTCTATTTCAGGAAGTAACCATATGTTCAAAATAATCATATTAGGTCTCTGTGGTGCTGTATTTTTTTGGCATTTTAGATGCCTTAGTTTCTCTGTTCAATAGTTGATTATTTATCTTTAATTAGCAAGGGGATTCACATATCATTTTTAATTGCCACATCCATATACTATATCTACCAAACCAGGACAATTTTGAGAGCAAAACAGGGCATTGTTAACACAAATTAAACCAAACAGACATAAACCAGGACTACCCAAACACACCTTGCTTTAATTGTAACACCCATGGCCATTATATATACACAGTGTGATAATGATTGAATTGGTGT
>NW_012150897.1:585290-586523 GCF_000956105.1 Propithecus coquereli
TCTACTCTTGTCCCCATAAAGCCCACTTTTTACTCCATAACAAGAATGGACTTTGAAAAATATAAGTTATATTTTATCAAACATCATGTAATTACCTACAAGGTCCTCCATGATCTGGCTCCTACCTGCTTCTCTCATGTTATTGTATTAATCACTCTGTTCTTTGTCATTTCTCAAACACAGAGAGCTTACGTTATCCTGGTTCTCTGATCCTGGATACTCTTTACTAATATCTTTACTCTATTAGCCCCTTCTCATGATTCAGGTGTCTTCAAATATCACCTCATCTGGAGAGTTTTTTCTAATCACATTCTATAAAAAAGGAAGCTCTCAGTGACTATCTCAACCTTGCCTTATTTTCTTAATGGTATTTAGCAATAACAACTTTGACAAATATGTGTACTTCCTTGAAACATTTCTGGTGCACATGAATGTAAACATCATGACATCAAGGACATCATATATCTTATATATATAATCTCGGTGCCTAAGAGAGTGATGGGATCAGAGGAAAGCTTAGTAATATTTGTTGAATAAATGAATAAGATCATTACAAAGACAAAATGAAATCTTGTATGTGAAAGGGCATAGAAAAATGCTGGCATTCAATGAATTCTCCTGCTAGTCTCTTGCTAAAGAGGAGGTATAATTTTTACATTACTTTTGGTTGTTAGTTTTCATACCACAGTACAGTACAATATTGGAAATGAAAATTATCTGTCCAAAGTTAGAATGTTTTATTTGCTTGATATTAAAAGATGTATAGTTTCCAAAGATCAGATATTTTAGCAAAGAACATAGAAAGTTATTGAGCAACTAGTTTTGAGAGTAGGTCCTAGGTACTCTGAGATGACACACATAAATGGAAACCAACCAGAGGCTCTCTTGTGTACTGATTTTTTGATAGATATCACTAAACAAGTCTAGAGATAGACAGTTGAAAAGGCATGGACTCTGCTACCAAAATGATCACAGTCTAATGGAAGGGATGGGTACATACACAAAACATTAAAGTATAGTGCGAGAAATACCTCAGCAGAAGGAGTGACTAAATGCTCAGGAGCCCCAGGGAAGGTTAATATAAAAGATGAAGACTGATATGTGCATTAGAATAAAGCCAGACTAACCATTCCAACAAAGGAAGAGTGAGGGGAAAGGTGGATAGATAAACTGGTATGTGAGAGTCATGGAGACATGGAGTAGCATGGTGTGTTCAGGAACCCACAGACAGTG
>NW_012150897.1:589603-590131 GCF_000956105.1 Propithecus coquereli
GAACTAATTGCTGGATTAAAAAAATGAAAGCAGTTAAAAATTTCTGACATCTTTAATGATTTTAAAATCATTTTAATGATTTTGAAGATGTCAGTAATTTTAAAGTTGTTGTTTCTCCAATTAGGCCTAAAAAATTTAGAACTGCATAAACTTAGAAATATGTCTATCCCTATATATGCTAGGGTTATCACAAATCCTAATTAGTGGAATTCTAAAGATTTGACCATATTTTATTCTTAAAAATCATTCTCTATGGTACAGAGCTGGAGCCCATTCTACTAACTGAAGTATCCCAAGAATGGAAAAATAAGCACCACATGTACTCACCATCAAATTGGTTTCACTGATCAACACCTAAGTGCACATATGGGAATAACATTTATCGGGCGTCAGGCAGATGGTGGGGGGAGGAGGAGATGGGTATATACAAACATAATGAATGCGATGCTCACCATATGGGGGATGGACACGCTTGAAGCTCTGACTGGGGCGGGGGACAAGGGCAATGTAACTTAAACATTTGTACCC
>NW_012150897.1:593441-594379 GCF_000956105.1 Propithecus coquereli
AAATAAATTTCTGTATTTATTCATTTATGTATATATGTATGCATTTATTAGCATGTTTTTAGACTTGCCTTGATTGTGGAACTGGAATGAAATCTGAGCATCAGAATAGAGAGCTCGAATGTGATAGAGATTAAAACTTGGAGTATGTGTGTTTATGGTGCTCTCTAGGGCATAGATCACCTTCACTACTTTATCACATTTGATTCTTACAACAACCCTATGAAGTTGGTGAGGTGGATACTGTCATCTCTATATAATACACAATGAAAGTGAGATTAAATGACATTTCTAAAGTTTCCTGAAAAGTAAGGAGCAGAGAGCCTATAGTTTAATCTAATCTAAATTCTTCTCATCCAACTTCCAGTATATTTTTCTCCCTGTTATATTTTCTTCTTTCTTCTCTTCTTTCTTCATTTCCTCCTTTGCTATATGTCTATTGTCTTCCCTTCCTTTTCCCACCCCACTTTGTGCCCCTCTCATTTTCCCACCTAGCTCTGTCATACTGAGGACTTCTTGTCCATAAAAGTAAGGTCTTTGGAAAATGTAGTATGCCCTTGGCAATTGGTCATAGAAGCCATAGGTCAAGGGAAATGAAGTCCTTAGCAGAACTTAATGCCAATCTGGGCCTTGGAAGAGACTTGATTAGGCATTGGGAAGGCAGATAGACTGCAGGGAGCTGAAGGCGAATTATTTAAAGAACTCAATCCTTAATTAGCTTACTGTTTAAACCGTTATATTAATTTGGGTACCAGCATTTTACTAAAGCTAGGAAATCCCTTTTTTCTCTCTGAGAGAGCCTCATTTCATCCCTCTACATTGTCCTGTGAGGGCACTCCATGCTTCTGACTGCCCTTAAAAATGTTAGAATAGGGCTAATGTGGTGATCATCCATGTGCACAGAAAGCATGATGGAGTCTTAATTTTATTTTTTTTAACTT
>NW_012150897.1:605859-607201 GCF_000956105.1 Propithecus coquereli
TAAACCGACTCAATCTAAAACACATCTGCAGAATAATCTTTTTAAAAGGCAGAATATTTAATTTTCCCTAGTATGCATGGAACATTCTCCAGGGTAGACCATAAAACAAGCTTCAATAAATTTATAATCATTCAAGCCATATGAAGTATTTCTCTGACCACAATGAGATGAAATTAAAAATCAATAAGAGGAAGAAATTTTGGAAACTCATGAACATGTAAATATGAAAACAACACACTCTTAAATAACCAATTAGTCAAAGAATAAATTACAGAGAAAAGTACGAAATATTTTGAGATGAATGGAAATGAAAACACAGCACACAAAATATTATGCAACCAAAATAGTAATCAAGGGAAATTTACAGCTAATAAACACATAACCAAAAAAGAAGAAAGATTTCAAATTAATAAACTAACTTTTACTTTAAGAACATTGAAATATAAAAGCACATGTAAGGAAAGCAGTAGCAAACATTAGAACAGAAATTAATTGAAGAGAACAAAAAGCAACAGGGAAACATCAATGAAATCAGAAGCTGTTTATTTGCAAACAACAACAAAATTGACAAACTTTTATTAAGACTGACCTAGAAAAATTAAAAGACTTACATTACTAAAATCAGGAATAGAAGAGGGACATTACCTTTATAGAAATAAAAATGATTCTAAAGTGATACTATGAACTATAAACCATTGTATACCAACAAATTAGGTAACTTACATGAAAAGGACAGATTCTTAGAAAGACACAAACTATCAAAACTGATTCAAGAAGAAATAGAAAACCTCAGTAGACTTAGTAGTAAAAATAGAGAATTAATAATCAAAAAACTGCTGACAAAACCCAGGACCAGATGGTTCACAGGTGAATGCTACCAAATATTTAAAGAACAATAGAAAAGAAAGCTAAAGATTAATATGCTTTAGGAATATACATGCAAAAATCAAAAGAAAGACTAGCAAACTGAATTCAACAACATGTGAAAGAATTATACATCATGATTAAGTAGGATTTATCCCAGGAATCCAAGGGTTTGTTCAACAGACAAAAATCAATTAATTTGACACACCATATTAAGAGAAAGAAGGAAGGGAGAGAATACATGACCTTCTTGATAACTGACAAAATTAAACACACCTATTTCTTTGTAAAACACAATTGGTAAAAAAAAAACAAAACAAAAAAACCTAGTAATTATATTATAGAAACCTCCTCAACCTAATAAGCAGCATCTGTGAAAAACCCATAGCTAACATCATTTAATCATAAAAGATAAAAGATCGAATACGTGCCCCATAAGATCAGGAACAAGACAAGAATGTTCACTCAAACCATTTCT
>NW_012150897.1:607251-608621 GCF_000956105.1 Propithecus coquereli
AGCAGTCACTTTCTGTAGATAACATCATTTAATCATAACAACAATCATACAAGATAGTTTTTTTTATTAATGCGGAAAACAAAATTAACATCAAATATAAGATCGTACTGTGATTTGGACTTAATATTTTTAAGACTAAACCCTTGATCTTTCAATTAAACTGTAACAGGACTTTCCACATGGGTGAGTATCATAAGAAAAGGTGTACAAACTCAATGATGAGAACTGTAGGGTGGTGGTGGTGGGGATCATGGAGAGAGAAAAGCCAGACTCTTCATGTTACAGAAAGATAAGCAGTCTCTAGCCTTTGTTCTTGATAGGGTTGATTTCAAAAAACACAAATTGACTCAATTTATTTTAAGATAAAGATGATATGCCATAAAGATTCTCTGGTCTTGAACCAGAGTCTGCCAGGAAAAAGACCATAATAGGCACTTCACTCACTCCATTGTCTAGGCTTCTCTCTGAGAAACTTCCCTCTTTTCCTTTCTCTGATGATGGGTTTTATTTTGGTTAGCCAAATTGCAGAGTCTTCATAAATTTAGTTTGCAGAATTACTGTGGCAATTCCATATCTCTCTACATCATGAGCTTTGAATTCAACCCAACGCTAAGGGCCTAAGGAACTTAGTGTTTTCTATTCTGATTTCTAAGTGAGTAAATTAGATTAACTCAATCATTTTATAACAATATATCACAAGCTTATTAGTCAGAATACAATCAGGAGACAGAACCCACACAGTAATTATAAATGAAAGGTCTAAGATAGAGAATAATTAACTATGGTGTGACATCAGTGAAAATAGTGGAGAAAGGAATGCTAAAAATTTGATCCTAAGTAAGAGAAACAAATAAACAAAAACTGTAAAATTATCAGAAATCCTTTTCAGAACCCTGGAAATTAACTGTAGGCTTATAGCCCCCAGCAAGTATTTATTAAAGAAAAGTTCTGACACATTCTTGAAAATCTCTGAGGCTACATGAATGTGTAGGCCTGTGAGTATGTGCATCAAAGACATGAGAAGGCCCTAAGCTCTCACTTCAGGATGACCTGCCTGCTTGCTCAAGTAGGAAGTGAAAGCCAAGCCAGGGTTGTAAATTGCCAGTCTGAGTGTTTAAGGCATGCTGCAAAACAAACGCAGAGCACTTTAGCAGAGATTTATTTATTGGTTGCAAACATTTAAGGAAATTTATGTCCAATCATTATTTAGCTGACCACTAAATAACAAAGTGGAGACTTCAATGAGCAGTGACCACACATGTCAAAGAATATAGAATTTACAGAATTAGTTCAGAGAAGTCACTAAACAAACAAACAACTACAACAAGCAGTAACAATAATAAACCTTGAAGAAGGCAGACTTGATTTCC
>NW_012150897.1:608671-609545 GCF_000956105.1 Propithecus coquereli
ATGTGCACATGAGTATTGATCATTTAGTTCCAACTTAATAATGAGATAGTGAGTACCTGTGGTGTTTGTTTTTCCATTCTTGCGATATTTCACTTAGGAAGATGGTCTCCAGTTCCATCCAAGTTGTTACAATTTTCTGCGCTAGTTCATCTGTTAATAGAGAATTGAATGCTCTCTTTTGGTCCATTGCAAATTAAGCAAAAGTATTTTCACTTTACACAGGGAAATTCATAGCAAGGGGCAACTCCTCAATAAAAAGAGGAGTGAGGTAAAGTGTGAGACAGCTTACTAAGATGTACAAACAAGCTAATTATCCTGCCTTGTATAATTTTCCTTCAACCTCTTATCCAGCTGGGGGTCCAGGTTCTCCGGTGGAGACTAATATAATTTTACTCTCACCAGATAAGGCTGCAATCAATTTCCCTGCTTCTGGCTAACTATTCACCACACCTTCATTTTACTCAAATGGAATATTTTAGGAAATCACTAATTTCTTCTATTCTGAGAAAGTGGAACACCATGGTTTAGTTTAGTCCAGGTGGGATAGATTTAGCCAATTCTGGTGGGATTTTCAACACTAAACTTAGAATTATGAAATTCTCAAACTAAAAGTTAAGGGGCTTAATGATTTGTTTTTCTAGTATTGTAGGTGATTGCAATTGGTTTTACAGATAAAATTCAAATGGGATGGCCAAAGGTGTCTGATTAGCATCAGCATCCTAATGAGGATGTGAATCAATTGTGTAATGTTCAAAGGGAAGCGAACACAGAGGAGCTGTGGCATGTGTATTTCATTAGTCTCTTACTTCCTTTGCTATAATCAATCACCTTCAGGACTAACAACTTGTTTATGCCCTGTATTTCCCTTGCTTGT
>NW_012150897.1:611119-611559 GCF_000956105.1 Propithecus coquereli
TAACAGCTGTCTGCATATAATACAAGCATAAATAGGATAGAATTTAAAAGTTCATGTGAATTCTTAAGTGTTTTATACATGTGAGTTATTATGGTTGTCATTATTCCCATTATCCCACTAATGAATATTTTACAAAGTGGCAAACTGAAGTATTTCTATATAAGTCATTTAGAAAAATTTTATAAGAGTCTATCTATTGAGAAGGGGAAGAGAGAGACTGAGAGAGGAAGAGAGACAGAGAGAATTCATATAATTAAGAGATACCAAGGTTGATTGATATTTATGAACAATCTTTTGAAATTTCCATTTAACTAACCAGTTCATGAAATCAGGGACAAATCAACATGGCACCCATTAACAGTCCCATAGGCCAGTATATTCCTCATGCCTCTATAGAAAACAGTTCTATAAAGTCGTAATTTATCTTTATATTTTGTTGT
>NW_012150897.1:611609-613380 GCF_000956105.1 Propithecus coquereli
TAAATATCCATGGCCTTGGTTTAGGCAATGATATCTTTATACCTAAAGCACAATAACCAAATTAAAAGTAGATAAATGGACTTCATCAAATTAAAAATTCTGTTATGTCAATGGACACTATCAAGAAAGTAAAAGACAACTCACAGAATGGGAGGCAATATTTCCAAATTGTATATCTGATAGGGTCTAGTATCCAAAATATCTAAAGGAATCTTACCACTTAACAATAAAAAGACAACTCAGTTAAAAATGGGCAAAAAATTTGAGTAGACATTTCTCCACAGGAGATATAGAAATGGCCAAAGCACATAAAAAGATGCTCAACATCATTAGCCATCAGGGAAACGCAAATCAAAACCACACTAAGATACCACTTCATACCCACTGGGATGGCTCTAGTCAAGAAAAGAGGAATTATCAAGTATTGCCAAGAATGTAGAGAAACAGGAATCCTAGTTTCCAGTTTCTGCATGCATGAATATCAATCAAATGGTGCAACTACAGTGGAAATTAGTTTGGTCTTTCCTTAAAAAGTTAATTGTAGAGTTACCATATGTGCCAGCAATATCACTCCTTGGTATATACCCAAGGAAATTGAAAACACATGTTCACACAAAAACTTGTACCTGAATGTTTATAGCAGAATTATTCATAATGGTCTCAAGTAGAAACAACCCAAATGTCCATCAGCTGATGAATGGATAAACAAAAATGTGATATATTCATACGATGGAATATTATTTAGCCACGCACACAGAAATGAAGCGCTGACACATGCTACATGGATGAACTTTGAAAACATTATGCTATCTGAAAGGATCCAGGCATAAAAGGCCACATATTGTATAACTTCATTTACGTGAAACCTTAAGAATAGGTATGGAGACAGAAATCCACAGACAGGAAGTAGATTAGTAGTTGCCAGATGCTAGTAAAAGAAATAATAGGGTGTGACTTCTTAATGGGTATAGGGTTTCTTTTTTGGCTGCCGAAAGCATTTTGGAGTTAGATGGTGGTGATTGGTTGCTACATAGTCTTGTGACTATACTAAAAAACAATTGAATCGTGCTCTTTAAATTGGCATTGGTGAATTTTATGGTATGTGAATTATATCTGAATACAAAATCATATTTTTAAAAAATAATTATAACCTGTAATTGTATTAATGAAGGGTTAGGTAGTAAGAAAAAAAGAGCATTCTAAAGAGTAAAGAAATGACAGATAGAGAATAGCCTCTACTTTTAGGTTTAGATATAGTGGTGAAGGAAGGAATAGGAGGTCAAAGATCTCTCCTATCCGTGGCTCAGATACAGATCTGTTTGGAGAGGGAACAACCATGGATAAAGGATGGTAGAGAAGTCACTGAGATGTTGGCATGTAGGAAATCTGCTCTCTGGACATCAAGGAAAATTGTCCACAGGGAGTTTCTGTGCTTTGTGACTTGCTACTAAGCCTCTCAATGGTCTCTAAGAGAAGCGTTCATAGGAATGTGCCTTATGGCCAAGCAAGAATTTCTGGGGAAAAGCTACTGGCCACTGAGCTCTGGAGAAGCCAGGTGCACCCTGCAAGAACCCAGCCCAGATCCAGGAAGACCAACTCTTTCTTCTGGTAATGTTCCTCCGCTGCCCTCTATTGATAGTACTTAATAACATGCCAGTTGGCAAAGGAGAAATATTCACAGGGCCCATCTCTGTTATTGTGGATCTGGTAATGAAAAGTGAACTTGAATCTGAGAGGCAATAAAATTGATAACTGAACAACAGGTAACCAA
>NW_012150897.1:615975-617161 GCF_000956105.1 Propithecus coquereli
TTTATTGGTAAAATTTATTTTTTCATACGCACTTTAAAAATTCTTCTTCTGTTCTATATTATTATACAAGAAAACTTTGACCATAATAAGCATTGCAAAAATGAGAATTATATAGCTAGAGGAAGCTGAGGCCATAGAGTTCTAATCTAATCCTTTTACTTTTATATTTGAGGAAATTAAAGCTAAGAGAAAGAAGATGGGTTCTTACATGTCACAAGGTGAGGTTAGTGTCATTATCTGATATTGAAGCTGGATTTCTAAATGCTCAGCCCACTAAATTATGCAGAAAATTCTAAATTAGAACTATATATAAGCTTATTTCTAGATTACATTTACTAACCTAATATCAAAGCAATGGAAGGTTGCCCCACACAAATTTTGAATTGGCAAAGTTACCTGATTTATAAGGCAGGGCATGTAAAGTACTTCCTGAAATTAAAAGAGACAAAGATCAAATAACTTTACAGAAGTCTATTTCCAATGGTTCAAAGTATTTTATCAAGCTCAAACTTGATGTCTTATCAATTTAAGTGGCTGATTTTATTCTATTATTTTAAAAGCAGAGGAAGATAATTTAGTATAAAAGAGACTGTAGGGCTAGCCAAATTTTCTCATACTCCGTAGGGGTTACACTAACCCCTAACCTAGCAGGATAAAGCATGGAATTAAAAGTAGTCTACAAAGGACAATATTCTCTATAGACCCTAATTTGTTTTGAAATTGCCAGCTTACTTACACTGAAATTTCTTCCGTGTGGCATTATTGCTCTATACTTTAAAATGACTTTTGGGAGAGAGTAAAAGTTGCTTAATTTCTACATTACTACCTCAAGTCATAAATTACACTTTGTTTTTATCTCTTTTATTGAATTTAAAAGGTGGTTTTAGAGTTAAGGTAGTTTTGAAATTGAAAGGTGTGGTCAAGTAGCATAGCTTGAACAGAGACATAAACCACTGGAGCAGGACTGAGAATCTGAATATAAAACCATCCTCATATTTTTATCTGATCTTTGACAAAGCAAACAAAAACATACACTGGGGAAAAGAATCCCTATTCAATAAATAGTGCTGGGAAAATTGGATAGCTACATGTAGAAGATTGAAACAGGATCCATACCTCTTACCTCTGACAAAAATCAACTCACACTGGGTAACAGATTTAAACCTAAGGCATGAAACCATAAGAA
>NW_012150897.1:618526-620827 GCF_000956105.1 Propithecus coquereli
AAACTAATAAATCTCTCTGAACCATACTTTTTACAGAAATAAAAGTACTTACCTCACAAAATATAGTATGAATCAGTTGGGCAAATACATATAGTATTCCTGGTATCTATCGTATGTGACAACCCAAAATAAGTGACTGAGGCAAAGATCTCAGTCAATGGAGGTTTATTAAGCAAAAGTTTGAGGATGTGCTTGGGAAAAAGACAAGCCACAAATGCACCTTTAACTGTTTTTTTCTGAAGTGGGATTTGAGAACTTCAGTATTTAAGGGGATGAACATACAGAAAGAAAAAGGAGGAGGGACAGTGAGGCAAATGGTTACATTCTTGCGAGGTCCAGGAAATCTACATTTTACCTAAGATATGGTGACTGTTAGAAGAGAAAAAGAGGGTAAAGGAAGAATTAATTATGTAGATGTCCCTGGGTAAGTGGAAGAATGACTGATCTTGTCTTGTCTCTGTTCTGCACCTGGGAAGATAAGCTTAGAATCAGCATTATCAATGTGGAATTAAACAGGCTTTAGTTTTAAGACCTAGACGTAACCAGCAGATTCAAAGTTACAATTTGCATGTTCTTGTTTGTGGGATACCAGCAGAGAATTTCCTTATGAATCATCTGTAGGAATAGTCCTTCCTAGATGACTGAGGCATTTTACCTTTCAGAGGGGATCTGGCTAATGTGTAATGTTAGTAACAGCTATTCAGTTGGAAGAGAGTGTTTCATGACTCAGCCTCCAGGCTTGACCTTCCCTTTTGCATAAGGAGGTGGGGTGGTCCTGAGATTTTTATTTCCCTATACACATGTTTGTATTAGTTACTGAAGACCTAGCTGCTTTAACAGACTTCAAAATTGAATAAAGGCTAAGCATAGTAAATGACTTGTTAGTGCTTACATAAAAGTCCTATGCAAATATTTCTACTAGTTGGTGACTTTTCTCCATGAAGGATCTACAGATGACCCATACTCTGTTATCATTTAGCTTTACTATATAATAGGACCTTATAATCTTCTGTATCTAGCCCGCAGAAGAAAAAGAGACAAAAATTTTTCCCCAAAAGTGATACAAATCAATTTTTCTTACAATATATTGATAAAAAGTAGTTATATGGATGTATCTAGATATAAGAGGACCTGGGAAATGTAGTCCCTGCTAGATAGCTACCTCAGTAACAAATCCACATTCAGGAAGAAGAAGTATACATTTTAGTGGCAGATGGTCATCTTTTCTACAATGCTTAGTGATTATTAGTGGTGTTTTTTGTTTTTTTTTTTTAGGTGCATACATTCCTTTTTAAGTGAACTGGATTCTGAGGCAAGTACCATGAACTATCAGTACTGAGTGCAACTTGAGTCATATGGGTAACTGATGTATGTTTCTGTGAAGGCAATAGCATATAGCAGCTCCGTAAACACTGAAGCCAAATTGCCTGCATACAAATTCCAACTCTACTAATACATAGTTGTGTGATTTTGAGTAAGTGACTCAAACTTGATTTCTTTCTCCGTAAAAATGAAGATAGTGAAATTATATGTTATACAGGTTATTGAGGGAATTGATTATTAATACACATTAATACACTTAAACCTCTTAGAATAATATTTACACTGTATATAGTATAAATTCATATAGTATTTATAATGTATACTATTTACATTGAATTTTGTTTGAATTCTGAATTACATATACTCAGGGATACACATATCATCAAATATTTAATGAACATCAACAAAATGTAAGAGATAAACAGAGGCATGTTAAATAGTATTTGCCTAAATGTGATTACAGAGGCTACAGAGACACAGAAAATATTAAGATAGCTGGAGCTATACTCAGAATATTATGGAATGGTGCCTGCTAGACTAGAGGGGTCAGGAAAGTTTGTGTGGAGAAGGTGATTTGTAACAAAGTATGCAGCAAGTAGGCATGGAGAAGTGTTTAGGGGTGCGACATAGTGCCAACAGGGCCTTGAAGAGGAAAGGGGATAGCAGATAGTTTGAAGGAGATTTCAGATACCTCACTTCAATGTCTGTCTTAAGTAGAAGATATTGTTGCATGTGAATTGGATCATGTATACAGAAAATGATATATCCAAATGAACTTCTCAAGAGACTTTTCATTCTTCACTGGACTCACCCATGAATTGAGAAGATGAGAGGATATCAGAAAATAATAATGGTCATAGTGATGATACTGGCAAATTTGTTTTTAAAGCAGAGAAAATTCAAGACAGCTTATAATTGAGAACTGGAGAGAAGTATAAAGAAGTGCTAAGGATCTAGATTTTGAAATTGGAAGTGAAT